>NC_079171.1:17824613-18044613 GCF_947568905.1 Ostrea edulis
CCCTGGGGCCTGAGGGGTGGGGCAAAAACCATCAAAATGAGTGTAATTTAAAAAAAACTGGTTCCTTTCGGAGAAGATGACCATTGTAGCTAATAAAATCACAAAGACAAGGGTAAACTGAATAATAGGAATATATACAACTACTCAATACTTTAAGAACCCTTTGCTTGACAGACATGAAATTATTATGTATATTGGTTTTATCTAAGGAGTAAATAACCCTTTTCTTTATGATGTCTCAGACCTAGGTTTTTTAAAAAGGATTATTGATTGAACATAAAAATGACACATGTACTTCATGACCACATAGCTATTCAATGTTTCTTCCATCCAAAAGTAAAATTCTAATATTTAAACACAAACCTAATTCAAACATTGGAAGGTTGTTACATGATACTCAGGTGACCTATAAGGCCCCTGGGCCTCTTGTATGTAAATATAATTTGTCCAGAGTAGATCTTTAATAGTGATCAAAATATTTGATGAAAACTTTGTGTATATCTTATATGAATAATGAAGTTGTGCACCTGCTATTTTAATTGACTTAGGTGACATATTGCAGTTGGTCAGTGTCTGTCGTCGTTCGTTGTCTGTCGTCCATTAACAATTGAACATTTGTACAGAGCTGCCAACCCTCACGATTTTGGTGTAAGCCTTACGATTTTAGGGCCGAAAGTACACCTTACGATTTCACTATATATCTTCCGATTTTTGCTTATTTGACGTTTCGAAAGTTTTAGAGCTGTCTGTCTTTGGTTTTTACTTTTATAACAAACAAGTCATAATTGTTACTACGTTTGTTTGCATAGTCTATATGTATACAAAATCTTGATCATTTTAATGCTTTGAAATAAACAATATGGCAGCTGCTACTAAACGTAAGGCATGCATTGATGGAAATAACAACAATACTCACCCAAAGAAGAAAACTTAATGGAGCCAGAAATTCAAAGTAAACATCTATTCGTTTCAAAGTCAGAGAGGGGGAGTTTGTATGATAAGTGTACAATCTGTTTGACAAACTTCAACATTTCTCACGGTGGGGAAAATGACATTAAAAAACTTGCCAGAATAACTGACACAGTAACTGTAAAATTATATATTATACTAATGTAACAAGATTTTGTCACAAGGTTTAGAAAGTAAAATCAATAAAAGATGTATTTGACCTGCAGTTGTAAAATACTTAACAATTAGTATGTCTAAATTCATTAAATTTGGATTTGTGAAATATGCCTAAAATTGCTCAGGTTACATCTTTATTCATAAAAGATCTCCAGCTGCAGGGGGCCTAGGCGGCACCTGATCCCCGCCTTACTATTTTCCATTTCATAATGTTGGCAGCTCTGTTTGTAAGAAAAACTAAATGCATAGTCATGTAGAGCAATAAGACTTCAACCAAAATTGTAAATTTCATGACCCCCAGGGTAGAGGTTCTGACTCCAGGATGGGTTGTATGCGATAGGGTATGGTGGTAACCCACTCGGACACGTGGGTTTTCTGCCATATAATCGCTCCCTAATGCCAACATCCATGAATCAAAGGATCCCATTGGAAGTAAGCTTTCGGGATTTCATGGGTTATCCTCGGTATTTATGTATGTATGTATATACCACATAAACATTTTTAATTTGTTTTCACAATTTCAACCAATTACTGTAAACCAACTTTTATTCATGTGCGAGAAAATTTCGTGAGAACCTCATCGTCATGAATATTTCTTGTCACAAACCAGTTCTTGAATGTCTGTCATAGGCTCAATGAAATCCTGATCACAAAAATTCTTCACTGCAAACCAGTTTATCGCAGGTGAATCGTGAAATAAAGTAGCCGCCAAAAAAAATTGGTTTACAGTATTGCTGTTTTTCTCAATATGAATAGCCCTCCTGTTTCTGTATATGACATGTTTTTTTTCTTCACAAAGTCAAATGCAAAAATTCACAATTCCTGTAACATTATACTTTTGTATTTACATGTACTGACTAAATAACATTTTATGTTACAGCATCCAGCAGCACACATGCTTCCCTGTTCTGAACGTCTAGGCTGTGCTTTCCATGAGAATGGTCACCCCCACATGGGTGTCAATCATCCTAGTCACATGCCTGGGCCACACACAGGCCATGCTCACATGGGTGCCAGTCACAGCAATCATGGACACCCCTCCTCAATGCCAGGACACCCATCTCGTGGTGGCCTACATCCTCATCCGCATTTACAGCGTCACACCCATGGGGCCCAAGGGGCCTGTGGAGGTATGATCTTTACATTCAGTTTGTTTTCATCAAGTTCAAGTAACTATTATGATACAACAGAAGGTGCACTGTTGTATGATATCCATTTGAAAACATCCAAGGTGTTTCTGCATTGCAACTGTTGTGTCTTTAGCTCACCTGAGCTGAAGGCTGAAGTGAACTTTTCTGATAAAAATTTGTCCGTTGTCCGTCGTCGTTGTCGTAAATTTATCTCATTTTCATCTTCTTCTCCGGAATCATAGGGCCAAATACAACCAAACTTGGCACAAAGCATCCTTTGGTGAAGGGGATTCAAATTTGATCAAATGAAGGGTCATACCCTTCTCCAAGAGGAAATGATAGTGAAAAAGTGAAAATATATTGACGGCATTTAAAAATCTTCTCCAGAACCACTGAGCCATTTTCAATCAAACTTGGCACAAAGCATCCTTGGGTGAAGGGAATTTTCCGATACGATATGATACAATATTTTCTGATGCAATATCCGATATATTGGATATACAATGTACATGTAGTTAAGCATTTTCTGAAGTAAAATATCAAAATTTAAAAAAATGAAGTGGTTTTTAATATCTTTTATTTCATAACAAAACAAACAATGACCATTAAAGTCTGAGGAAACTCCAATGTCACAATGTAAAAGCGGGTATTAAAGTCTGAGAAATCTCTGATATGTCTCAATGTAAAAGCGGGTATTAAAGTCTGAGGAATCACTGATGTCACAATGTAAAAGCGGGTATTAAAGTCTGAGGAATCACTGATGTCACAATGTAAAAGCGGGTATTAAAGTCTGAGGAATCACTAATGTTACAATGTAAAAGCGGGTATTAAAGTCTGAGGAATCACTGATGTCACAATGTAAAAGCGGGTATTAAAGTCTGAGGAATCACTGATGTCACAATGTAAAAGCGGGTATTAAAGTCTGAGGAATCACTGATGTCACAATGTAAAAGCGGGATTAAAGTCCGAGGAATCACTGATGTCACAATGTAAAAGCGGGTATTAAAGTCTGAGGAATCGTGTTCCTGTTAGAAGCCATTTTTAAGTTATGAACTACGATCCCGACTATTAAAAGGGCTATTTTTAAACCCGACATTATATCGTATCGTATCGTCGAAACACCGTATCGTATATCGCTGGACAGGCGTATACCGGTACATTTCGATATATCGATATATTGATTCACCCCTAGTAGGTTGGGGCCACAATAGGGGTTCAACAGGGGATCAAGGTTTTACATGCAAATATATAGGTAAAATCTTTGAAAATCTTCTTCTCAAGAACCACTGGACCAGGAAAGTACAAATTTACAAAAAAGCTTCCTGACATAGTGCAGATTCAAGTTTGTTAAAATCATGGTCCCCGGGGGTAGGATGGGGCCACAAAATCAATAAAAATCTTCCTCTGAAGAATCGAGCCAGAAGTTTACATTTACATGTAATCTTCCTGACATGGTGCATATTCAAGTGTGTTAAAATCATACCCTCCAGGTGTAGGATGGGGCCACAATAGGGGATCAAAGTTTTACATACAAATATATTGGGAGGGAGGGGGGTCTTTAAAAATCTTCTTCTCAAGAACCACTGGGCCAGAAAAGTTTACATTTACATGAAAGCTTCCTGACATAGTGTATATTCAAGTTTGTAAAAGTCATGGCCCCCAGTGGTAGGTTGGGGCCACAATAGGGATCAAAGTTTGACATGCGAATATATTGGGAAAAATCTTTAGATATGGGCCAAGGTAACTCAGGTGAGCAATGTGGCCCATGGGCCTCTTGTTAGATATTCAAAAATTCTGGGGCGCATTTTACAAAAGAACTTACGACTTACGATAAACTTTGCATGCTGCAATTTTCTACTTTATTGTAAATCATTCACTCCGAATGCAAAATATTTTTTAAAGAAAATATTGAAAATTTAGCCTCAGAAAAGTTTTAATTCATTCATTTAAAGTAATAACTGTATAATACAATTTAAGATGTGCGACTTTGTCGTAAGTTGTTTTGTAAAACGGGCCCCTGCAGTACATATTTTTAGAATTCTGCAGTATGGTGTTTTTGGGGTTTTTTTTTCATGCCCTTGAGGAGCCCTTTTCAGTGTTATTAATGGTTGAAAATTTCTTAACAAGATTGGTTAAAATAATTGTAAGTACCATTGAATAAAAAGGGATTTCTGCTATCATTTGATATGAATCCATATTTGAACATAGTAGTGAAATGTTTTGCGGCTAGTGAACATTAACAGCAACTAATCCATATTTGACTAGTGTTTGAAAAAGTGAATTTTGAACCCAATATCATGACTAAAGTGGAAGCTTTCATGAAGTTCTGATTCCTACAAAAAAGAAAGAGTTAATTGGATTTCTGGGCATGACTAGTTTTTACAGAAAATTTTGTCCAAATTTTTTCTCAATAGATGGTCAGCTTACCAACCTATTGCAAATTTGAAGAGACAAAGCACTGTGGTGAATCATTTTGTAAAATTAAATTTGACCTTCTGAGTAGTCCAGTTTTTTCAGCTCCAGATTTTTCTAAGCAGTTTATGCTTACTGTTGATGCTAGTGATGTAGGAGTCAGTATTTTGTTTCAAGAATATAATGACAATGTAGATAGAGTTGCTTCTTATTAGCTCACCTCTTATTAGCTCACCTGAGCTAAAAGCTCAAATGCGAGTCTGATCACTTGCTAAAAATACTCAAGTCTGATCTGCCTGTCCATCGATACATAAACTTTTACTATTTTCGACTTCTCCAAAACCTCTGGGCCAATTTCAATAAAACTGGGCACAAATAATCTTGGGTAAAGGGTATTCAACTTCGTTCAAAGGAAGAGCCATGCTCCCCTCAAAGGGAAGATAATCCAGAAAATGCAAAAATTGTGTGAAGTCCTTTAAAATTCTTATCAAGAACCACTGGGTCAGAAAAATTGAAACTTACATGAATTTCAAGCTTATTGACATAGAGTAAATTCAAGTTCATTCACACCATGGTCCCTGACCTGGGAATAGGAGATTAAAGTTTTACAGATGGATATACAGCAAAAATCTTTGAAAATTTTCTTCATAAGAACAACAGGGCTATGATTAGTCATGATATTCAAGAATCCCCGGGTAGTGTAGATTGAATTGTTTTAAACCATGGCTCTTGGGGGTAGGATGGGGCCACAATAGGGGATCGAAGTTTTAAATGGGCATATAGGAAAAATCTTCTCAAGTACAGCAGAGGCATGATTACTCATATTGATATGCAAGCATCCCCAGGTAGTTCTAATTCTAGTTTGCTCAAATTGTATTGTGGATAGGATGGGCCACAATAGGGGATCAAAGTTTAACATGGGAATACATCTGGAAACATCTTTAAAAGTCTTCTCAAGAACAGTAGGGCCATGATTAGTTGTATCAATATGCAAGCATCCCCAGGTAGTGCAGATTTAAGTTTGTTCAAATCATGACCCCCCAGGGGTAGGGTGGGGACCACATTTCATTTCAGCACTTCAACACAAGTTGCGTCCCTTTATGGGATCAACCAAAAGTCAATGAGTGAAAACCCATTTACCTTGTTTACCCTACCAAATGTAAGAAGTATTCTGAGCTAATTATTAAATTTTCATGAAAGTTAACGGGTTGCCCCACTCTTGGGCATTATTGTAGTTGACTTCAATTGATTGAAAAAATAAATGTTAAAGTTTCAGATCAGAAAATTATAAAAGCCAACATTGGGAAATATGATTTTTTCACTGCAAGATGGCAGACAAAGGACATAATGAGCAAAGTGTTGATATTATATAACTTGAGCGAAGTTTTGATATGTGTAATAGTGGAATATATAAAGAAGCATCTTGAGGTAGTGCAAATTCAAGTTTGTTCAATACAGGGGCCCATGGGGTAGGATAGGGAAACAACGGGAAATCTAAGTTTTATATGGGGATATACAGAAAGTTAATAAAAAAAAATTATTTTCAAGAGGAACAGGGCCACACAAAATCAAATCAAAATGCAAATGTTCTTAAGTTGTGTGGATTCAAGTTTTTATATACCCGAAACTAATGTCGGAGTCATTTTGATTTCATCCTGTCTGTCTATCTGAAACTATATCCTTGCTCATAGCTTTTGAATGGTGAGTGATAGGGCTCTCATATTTCATGTGTGCATTCCATGTGAAAAGACCTTTGTTTGGTACCACAGTTTTCACCTTAATACATTGTTGCCCTTGGAGTTTGACCTACTTTTAAGAAAATCTTTTAAATATCCTCTGAAGTATTTGAAGTACTTGATCTTTCTTATTTTGTATACAGATTCCTTATGGCAAGACCTTGCATTTCATACCATGATCATTGACCTTGTAATATTGACCTTGAAGTTTGACCCAATTTCAAAACTTCAATGAAAACTTGAACTTTGCTCTTAACTTTTAAATGGGGAGTGATATATCTTTCATGTTTCATGTATGCATTCCTTGTGACAAACCTTTCTTTTAGTACCAAAGTTTTTGACCTTTTAACTTTGACCTTTGATTTTGACCTACTTTAAAGAAAAGTTTACCTAGGTGATATCTCCTAAACTGTTGAAGTTGGAGCTTTTACATAATATTTGTATGTAAATTTCCTTATGGCAAGACCTCAGAGGTCCAGATAATTTTTTACTACAAAACCCCTGATTTTCAAATCAATGAGTATTTTGCTTTTCGTCCATGAAAAATAATGCAAGTTGTTTTTTTTCTGTGCTTTCAACCACACACTACCTCTTTAAGAAAAAAGTATAACAAGAAGGCCTATATAGTTGTTTTGAGTTCACTCTTCCAAACTTTCAAAATTATGATTGTCAATGAAACGTATTTCATGTATGATCAAACCCTGGGCTAACTTCAATTCATATGAATAGAGAATTCGTTTTATATTATACTACATGTATCACAAGTACGCAATACTTTGGGGGTATAAAGCATATTTAAATTCGCTAATGCGTAATTGTACGCATGATTTTCAACTTAAATGTGTATTTGGTAAAATTTAACGAGTATTTACACTGATACACACCTTATCTCGAGCTCTGAGACCTAACATTTCATATCATGATCGTTGGCCTTTTGATATTGTATCACAGTTGTTGTGACCTTTGGGACTAGGAACAACAACTTAGTGACAGCAGGGCCATGGTGATGCAGATGAGTGATATGGCCCATGGGCCTCTTGTTTTTCAAAATCTAGATGCAAAATTGTGCATTTCTAGATGACCAAATTTAGCCTCTAATCTTATTGATTCTCGCATAAAGCTTGAATCACAGGATCACGTCTCATGAATAGTTCTGAGCACAGTAGTGACTCGATAAAAGATTAGTCCATTATGTTTACGACATAGAACAAAAATGAAAGTAGAAACAAAGTTTGCATGAAAGTACAAAGGAACTTCGATGATTGCTTTATTGAACAGGGTTCTTATTCTTTAGTAGTCCACCAGACTACTTATAAATTGTATTCAGATAGTCTGGGACAAAATTTACTGTTATTTCTGTCAAGTCTTTTTTCCATTGTTTGTCATATGTGCACCAATGCTGCATATGAATTCAAATTGAAAGCTGAAAATTTTGATTATCAAAAATTAGCAAAAGAAAATCTTACCGTTTAATAATAGTGATTTATTATTCTTAATAAATCTTACCGTTTAATGATAGTGATTTATTATTCTTAATAAATCTTACCGTTTAATGATAGTGATTTATTATTCTTAATAAATCTTACCGTTTAATAATAGTGATTTATTATTCTTTACTAATTTGTTCATTACTATCAGATAGAAATCGGGGGAAAGGATGGTTTTCTGACTAGCCAAATTGAATGTTTTATATTTCTAGGTAACTGTTCCCATGGTGTGCCACCACACATACACCATGCAGCTCCACCTCCACAGCCGCCACGAGCCCACATACACCACCACCACTACCACCCCTCTCCAATCCTCCCCCCAGGAGTGGTGCCCTTCCTTTTGCCACAGCAACATTTACCTGAGATGGCTACAAGGAATATAGAGGGTTAGTGCATGGAATTCATACATTTATTTGCAAAATGATGTCCCTTTAGTAGTTATAATTCATGTAATAGTATTACAGTGTATTGTTTTAAACATATAGATAGCATGCACTACATGTATACTAAATGTAAGGGATATTTATTTGTTAGGTAGCCAACATTATATTCCTTATTGATATTTGAGTAGATTAAACAATAGAAAATTCCAGAGATATTTTATGTACACACACATAAACAGAACAGGAGTAGGTGTTATACACACACATAAACAGAACAGGAGTAGGTGTTATATGTACACACACACATAAACAGAACAGGAGTAGGTGTTACACACACACATAAACAGAACAGGAGTAGGTGTTACACACACACATAAACAGAACAGGAGTAGGTGTTATATGTACACATAAACAGAACAGGAGTAGGTGTTATACACACACATAAACAGAACAGGAGTAGGTGTTATACACACACATAAACAGAACAGGAGTAGGTGTTATACACACACATAAACAGAACAGGAGTAGGTGTTACACACACACATAAACAGAACAGGAGTAGGTGTTATATGTACACACACATAAACAGAACAGGAGTAGGTGTTATACACACACATAAACAGAACAGGAGTAGGTGTTACACACACACATAAACAGAACAGGAGTAGGTGTTATACACACACATAAACAGAACAGGAGTAGGTGTTATATGTACACATAAACAGAACAGGAGTAGGTGTTATACACACACATAAACAGAACAGGAGTAGGTGTTATACACACACATAAACAGAACAGGAGTAGGTGTTACACACACACATAAACAGAACAGGAGTAGGTGTTATATGTACACATAAACAGAACAGGAGTAGGTGTTATATGTACACATAAACAGAACAGGAGTAGGTGTTATATGTACACACACATAAACAGAACAGGAGTAGGTGTTACACACACACATAAACAGAACAGGAGTAGGTGTTATACACACACATAAACAGAACAGGAGTAGGTGTTATACACACACATAAACAGAACAGGAGTAGGTGTTATACACACACATAAACAGAACAGGAGTAGGTGTTATATGTACACATAAACAGAACAGGAGTAGGTGTTATACACACACATAAACAGAACAGGAGTAGGTGTTATACACACACATAAACAGAACAGGAGTAGGTGTTACACACACACATAAACAGAACAGGAGTAGGTGTTACACACACATAAACAGAACAGGAGTAGGTGTTATATGTACACATAAACAGAACAGGAGTAGATGTTACACACACATAAACAGAACAGGAGTAGGTGTTATACACACACATAAACAGAACAGGAGTAGGTGTTGTACACACACATAAACAGAACAGGAGTAGGTGTTACACACACATAAACAGAACAGGAGTAGGTGTTATACACACACATAAACAGAACAGGAGTAGGTGTTACACACACATAAACAGAACAGGAGTAGGTGTTATACACACACATAAACAGAACAGGAGTAGGTGTTACACACACATAAACAGAACAGGAGTAGGTGTTATATGTACACATAAACAGAACAGGAGTAGGTGTTATACACACACATAAACAGAACAGGAGTAGGTGTTACACACACACATAAACAGAACAGGAGTAGGTGTTACACACACATAAACAGAACAGGAGTAGGTGTTATACACACACATAAACAGAACAGGAGTAGGTGTTACACACACATAAACAGAACAGGAGTAGGTGTTATACACACACATAAACAGAACAGGAGTAGGTGTTACACACACATAAACAGAACAGGAGTAGGTGTTATACACACACATAAACAGAACAGGAGTAGGTGTTACACACACATAAACAGAACAGGAGTAGGTGTTACACACACACATAAACAGAACAGGAGTAGGTGTTACACACACATAAACAGAACAGGAGTAGGTGTTACACACACACATAAACAGAACAGGAGTAGGTGTTACACACACATAAACAGAACAGGAGTAGGTGTTATACACACACATAAACAGAACAGGAGTAGGTGTTACACACACACATAAACAGAACAGGAGTAGGTGTTACACACACATAAACAGAACAGGAGTAGGTGTTACACACACATAAACAGAACAGGAGTAGGTGTTATACACACACATAAACAGAACAGGAGTAGGTGTTACACACACACATAAACAGAACAGGAGTAGGTGTTATACACACACATAAACAGAACAGGAGTAGGTGTTATATGTACACATAAACAGAACAGGAGTAGGTGTTATACACACACATAAACAGAACAGGAGTAGGTGTTATACACACACATAAACAGAACAGGAGTAGGTGTTACACACACACATAAACAGAACAGGAGTAGGTGTTATATGTACACACACATAAACAGAACAGGAGTAGGTGTTACACACACACATAAACAGAACAGGAGTAGGTGTTATACACACACATAAACAGAACAGGAGTAGGTGTTATACACACACATAAACAGAACAGGAGTAGGTGTTATATGTACACACACATAAACAGAACAGGAGTAGGTGTTATATGTACACATAAACAGAACAGGAGTAGGTGTTATACACACACATAAACAGAACAGGAGTAGGTGTTATATGTACACATAAACAGAACAGGAGTAGGTGTTATACACACACATAAACAGAACAGGAGTAGGTGTTATACACACACATAAACAGAACAGGAGTAGGTGTTATATGTACACATAAACAGAACAGGAGTAGGTGTTATATGTACACACACATAAACAGAACAGGAGTAGGTGTTATACACACACATAAACAGAACAGGAGTAGGTGTTACACACACATAAACAGAACAGGAGTAGGTGTTACACACACACATAAACAGAACAGGAGTAGGTGTTATACACACACATAAACAGAACAGGAGTAGGTGTTACACACACACATAAACAGAACAGGAGTAGGTGTTATACACACACATAAACAGAACAGGAGTAGGTGTTACACACACACATAAACAGAACAGGAGTAGGTGTTATTTTGAGTATCACCTCAAACCTCTTATACCAAATAATCATTTAAGTAACTGGTTGAGGTGGTTGAACAGTTACAGTCCCTGAAACGTTCTACTTTACCATTTTTCCGTTCACTCACCGTTCGTTCAGCGTGCGCTCTCCGTTCACAGTTTTGCGTTCAGCGTGCGCTCACCGTTCGTTCATCGTTCAGTCTTTTCATTGTCATTCGGAACACCAAAGTTGATAGCAAGGCGTAAATGAAAATTGAATGTGTGCGTAAGAGTGGAAGGATACTTTCTTACTATATCAGAAATTTAATTTTGAAGTACAAAATGTCAGGATTATCCACTGTGAATGCCGAAAGGTTCATTTGAGCTTTTATTAAAAACAATTCTAAATGAGAGACGAATATAAGAGCTTGTCGTTATGAATTTAACCCAAGTACCAAAAATAAGGCAGTTTCAGGTAATGAAAACCTCTTCCCCTGTGTTCACGATTTAGCATTTACAAGCTCGGGCACGAATTATTATAATTATTTTGCATTGCTTGACAAGAGTTTTAAACAAGTCACCCCCTCAACTTTGAAAAAACAAACAATGCTACATAATGTACATTGTACCGTATGTACGTGTCAGAATGTCAAACTGATATAGCTATTTTTACACCTATATTTAAGAAAGACATTGTCAATAAACTGATATTTGCTACTCTTGCCAATTTTGAAACTTTTGTAACATTTGTCCTAAATGCAAAGATGTAATTGTTTATCTGGTACGTTTCTGCATTAGCCATTAAACATTCTACGGGTAGTTCAGTATAATAAACAGCTTTATCTGCATCAAATATTGCACGATCTAACTACAATCTATGGTCACATCAATAATAAAAATAGAAAGTTTTGTACTGATTATTTCCTCGGGTCGATGTAGCTGCAACAAATGAATGCCACAAAATGCAAGTAGGAATATTTAATACTGTTAGGAGTTTTGAGGTGTTGGCACAGGGTATATGGTCCGTATACGGTCCGTATTGTTTATTTACTGCATCTATCTTGACTGCTTTCGGGGGTGTTTGTTAATTATAGGTATCCCAAACGATCTGGATGTCACTACACATGTAGACTATAGTGTTTTCCTTTTCACATGCATTGTTTATATATTATACCCATGCATTAAATGTATCTGTACATGTAATGGTATACACAATGTACATATGAAATTTGCTTTTGTTTATATATGACTGTTGCGTGTATTAATGTACATTATACATGTATACTCGGTACTTGTACAAAAATATATTACATTAAATATATCCAGAACTGTATAATATGCTGTATCACGATTCAGGTTTATTTAATTTTTTTATTAATTGATGAAATATACATGTACATATATTTTATTACTTGATTATAAAATAAGTAAAATCCCAGGGAAAAATCCAAAACATTCCGAGTAAATAGATCATTTTGCGTTCAGCGTGCGCTCAGCGTTCGTTCACCGTTCACTTTGCACTCTGCGTTCGCTCACCGTTCACCAAATTGCGTTCACCGTTCGCTCTGCATTCGTTTACCGTGCGTTCACCGTTAGCTCACCATTCAAGTGGGAAAGAAGAACGTTTCAGGGACTGTATAGCAATTGCATTTTGACAGCAAGATCATGTCAGTGATATTGGTGTTGAGGCATAGCTGTATAAATATGTGAATTCATTTTCAGTTATGTTGTGATACTTTGGAGCTAGGTTGGGGCCACAATATGGGGTCAAAAATTTTCATGGGAATAAAGATTGATAAAAAAAATCTTTTTAAAATCACAGCATCTTAATAATGTCAGGGCCACCTTGACTCAGGTGAGTGATGTGACCCATAGGCCTCTTGTTAAACCCCCCGCAACAAGTTGGGGGGGGGGGGGTATACTGGAATCGGGTTGTCCGTCTGTCTGTCTGTCCATCCGTCCATCTGTAGATGCAATGGTTTCCGGGCTCTAAAGCATTATCCTTTCCACCTACCGTCACCATATCATATATATGGACTACCCATGGGATGAAGATGTTCCCTATCGATTTTGGGGTCAAAAGGTCAAAGGTCAAGTGCACTGGACATTGAAGTAGCAATATGGTTTCCGGGCTTTAAAGCGTTATCCTTTCCACCTACAGTCACCATATCATACATATAGACTACCCATGGGATGAAGACGTTCCCTATCGATTTTGGGGTCAAAAGGTCAAAGGTCAAGCGCACTGGACATCGAAGTAGCAATATGGTTTCCGGGCTCTAAAGCGTTATCCTTTCCACCTACAGTCACCATATCATACATATGGACTACCCATGGGATGAAGATGATCCCTATTGATTTTGGGGTCAAAAGGTCAAAGGTCACACACACTGGACATCAAAGTAGCAATATGGTTTTCATTTAAATTCTTTAACGGCTTTTTTCATCGCATGGAACACCCTTTGGGAGATTGGGGTAAGCGGGGGGTATTCTTAGTGAGCATTGCTCACAGTACCTCTTGTTTTTTAGTGAGGATCAGATCATTTCAAACTGCAGATCATTTCATCAGAAGTGTGCTTCTGAAATTTTTTGAAATTGAGAAGCACATGCCTGACAGACCTGTTGTTTTGATATTTTAAGAAGTCAGAGCCCAATTTAACTGATCTCGGTCTTTGGTCCACTGGGTAATTTCAAAGACTGTGTGTTAGGGCCGAAATGATACATATTGCCATACTTATGCCATGATTCAATACTTTAAATACAATGCAATTTACAGAAGAAACCCAATAATAACATTGAAGAAACATTTAATTACCAAGATTCACAATCATAATTATAAAAACAAAAAGTTTCCAAGCTTCCAAACAATAAGATGCCTATTGGTTCTGTAGTTTAAACTGTTCATTATTTTCGTCAAAACTCAAGGCAAACAACAGTCTGAATGTTATCAAACATTATTTTGTTCTTCATGTAGGTAAAAATGATAAGTACAGGCCAAGCCTGATGTATTTTACTGAACCCGTTTGAAAATCGAGGCAATGAATCTAGCATTTATATTGAACAGTATTGATATTTCGGTGAATCGTTTCAGCCCTAGCACGTGTACTAATAATTATTTTTTGTGTCCAAACTACATGCATCTATAATGGCGATATTTAATAACTTTCTCATTTAAAATAAATGGGTTGAAATTTTCAGTTCATTTCTAAGGGCTATTCCAGAAATAAATACATGGGGGGGTCGGGAGGCACCTTTTGTATATACCAAGCACCCATAAAAAAAAAATTACCCCATGACCCATCAAATTGATAAACTCATTTTACAATGACCCATCTAATTAAAAAAAACAACTAACCAGACCCACCACAAAAATATTTTTAAAAATGAAAACGGTACAAATCTCGCGAGGTTTTCGGGACAAACATTCTAGTCAATGACGCGGTAATGCCTGTGTGACATTGTATCACAGTAGTTCTGAAGAAACGATGTCACATCAACAATCAAAGGCATCTATGGCGGGAATGTTGGAAAGATTGGGAGTCCAAACGATGCTATTATCATGAAATGGGTATGGATATGTTTTTCCACGAATCGTTCGTCTTCTAATGGAGCCCGCGCCCAGAGGCCTCTATATCACCATCACACTGACTGATAAATATAACGCATCGGTACCCTCGTATAAATCAACGAAGGTTGCCTATTTTTATTAGAAAACGGAATACCTATTGGTTTCAAAATATTCCCAAGATCGATGCACTGTAAACTGTAATAATCTACAGAACAGAGGTCGCCGCCATCACGTCCAAAGGGACCCTACTAAACGCGCCTCTAATTTGAAGAGTGCCGTAATGGAAAGTTATGTGCTGCAAAGAGCGACAACTCGAATAGTTCTATGTTACTTCCGATTTCGAAAGCAGCATTTCGAAAGCACGTTTTCAATTTTCCCTCCGACGTTTTGTAACCAACACGACAAGAGCGACAATAAAAATATTCTGAAAACTCAACACCCACGTGACACAAAATAAAACAATAGAAACTACCCACTACCCATAATAAATATTTTTTTAACAGTCCAACCACGGACCAAATAAAATCTGAAAAAATACGACCACCCACACAAAAAAATATCATTTGCCGCCCGTCCCCCCATTTGATCATTTCTGGAACAGCCCTAACTAAATTGACTCTCGGACATCTTCAGTTGGTCTTATTTGTATAATATATGCATTATGCGTGCCTTTTTCACTAATGGTCAGAAAGAAAACAATGGTGTTGGGTAAGTTTCAACATCGAGTTCATCGACTGTAGATAAGGACCTATATCAGACTAAATTCATTATGCTACATCATGTTTAAAACAATAAAGGTTAGTTAGATATGCACAGATCCAAGAATTGCAGGGAAAATAACACATTGTATGCTAATAAGACAGTCATGTGACCAGGACTTGGATCGATTTTGAAAGAAAGAAAGAAAAGTTGTCATTTGAAACTATTTTAATCAATATTTCAGCAACCGTAGTTTTCTAAATGCACATTTTTATGCCCCCCGAGATCGAAGATCGGGGGGCATATTGTTTTTGTCCTGTCTGTAATTCTGTCATTCTGTCTGAAACTTTAACCTTGCTAATAACTTTTGAACAGTAAGTGATAGAGCTTTGATATTTCACGAGTATTCCATGTGACAAGACTTTTCCGTGAGTACCAACATTTTTGACCCCGTGACCTTGACCTACTTTTTGAAAACTTTAACCTTGCTAATAACTTTTGAACAATAAGTGATAGAGCTTTGATATTTCACATGAGTATTCCTTGTGACAAGACCTTTCCGTGGGTACCAACATTTTTGACCCCTTGACCTTGGAGTTTGACCTACTTTTTGAAAACTTCAACCTTGCTAATAACTTTTGAACAATAAGAGATAGAGCTTTGATATTTCACATGAGTATTCCTTGTGACAAGACCTTTCTGTGGGTATTGAACCTTTTGACCTTGACATTTGACCTGCTTTTAATTATTTTTTTTTTTACATTGGCCATAACTTCTAAATGGTAAATATTAGAGCTTTCATATTGTACATGAGCATTTCTTTTGACAAGATCTTTCTACTGGTACCAAGATATTTGCCCTTGTGACCTTGACCATCTTCGGAATTGGACATTATCGGGGGCATTTGTTTTTCACAAACACATCTTGTTTTTATTTACCATCATCGGAAACCCATGGTTAATTACGCTTCGTTCCTCTTTACATCAATGAGGGTTTTTGATGATGTTTTATTTCATTGATCTTTATTAACATTCAACATAAAATAATGTAAGCGTTGCACCTTTAATCATGATATTTGAATGACTGCATTTGTTTTTCTACCTACAATATATTATAATTCTTTTTGTGTAAGTATTTTTCCCTAAATAGCAGTTTTTCGACATAAAATTCCGAATTGAAATGGTACTGGACCCTGTTAAGCCCTGTTAAAGCCCATTGATACATATACCAAATCAAATTTAACTTAGTGAAAAATTCTCAAGACAACCAAAAACAAACAAATCATCAAGATTCTTTAATGATCAATGGCACAATTTTCAGGAATGCCATTGTTTCAACACAATTCTATCAGTTCTGCGAGTTGCCTACAGAATGGCGCTCCACCCCCAATGATGAACTGGCCCCGATCTCAGCCTCAGATGACCCCAGGACAGTGTGGGACCTCCTTCACTAGCCAGAGAGCTACACCCAACCCACATCCACACCACCCCCCAGAGGCCATGCCAACTTCTTGGTAAGTTTTACTAAGTAACATGTATAAAGTATAACATGCTGTTGTCAAAACAAAGAGGAATGAATGGTTTATGTGTCAACATCCTTTAATTTACTAAAGGTTGAAAAGTTGGTGCAATAAATAGACAGGTATTATTCGATAATGTATAACTATGTAATTTGTTGTATGGGAAAATAAAGGGATGTGTATGATTGGAACTGTGTCCAAACAAGGGGTTTATGATTGGAACGGTGGCAAAATTTTCAGGGATGGTAGACATTTATCAAGCGTAGAGAAAATTTCAGTTTGACTTGACGACGTCACTTCCAGTCCAAGATACTGCTCATTTTCAATTTTTCAAAGGGTCTTCGAAAGCATTCAAGATTGGAGGCTGACATTTTCAGCGATTTGAAGATGAGGTGTATCTATACTAATGTTAAGAATTTCATTGATATTGGTCAAGTGTCTACGCTCGCCAGGGTGTGAAAATTGAGCTTATAAAAGCGCCCAATTTTTTTCCTCGTTTTAATTTATAACTCTTTACTCATAGATATTCTGTTAAGAATGTAGAACAAAAGTTGTTCAGTTTTGCAAGGTCTTTCAAATGATATTAAGAAAAAGGCCCACAGGCCTCGTGGATCACTTTATCAGTCGGATTAATGTCTCAATCAATAACTTTTTTCTTGGGGAAACTACCCTTAATATAGCGCAGCAGAATTTACTAACAAAAGACAATTGGACAATTAACAAGACTTATTTACAATTAATGATTGAAAGAAAATTGTTACAATAGCAAAATATTAACTTACAGTAGGTGAATAATAAATCCAAACACATAAAAATAATAATCCAAAACGTAGTTCCCAGTATATACAGTAAAATATCTCTATCTCGAAGTCCAAGGGACCTTGGAAAAACTTCGAGATATCCGGGGGTTCGAGATATCCAAAATCGATCTTGGATATATTTTTTTTTGAAGGAGGATATTTGATGCATAGTATGGGATTTGCATTATAAACAAAAACCCCGTTGCCGTTTCTTATAGTTTAATACAAGTTGATAAATTAATATTGTGGAATTTCAAAGACAAACATTTCGTTTTTTTAAATATAAATAAACATCCAATTGAATTCACAATGTGTTTCAAAATTAAGGTGACCGTGCCTGTATGCTTACTGATGTCCAGGCTCGACTGGGATGTAGTTTTTGCGTTGTAATGAAAGAACCTATCATGTAAGAAACAAAAAAGACGGATTTAAAAAAAAACCCAACTGTTAAATGTTTATTAAATAAATTTTCGTGTTTTCTCTGTACTAGTTTTAATGATGAAGCGTGCATTATTAATTGCGTTATCGTTATTAAGAGCATTACCTTCAAGCGTACTTCGACGATTTTGTGCATTTATCTAACCCACATGTTAATGATAGAGCGTGTGTCTTTCAAAACACCATTCCTGGAATCGGGTGTGTTTGTTCGTAATTGGCGGTGAACTTTAGCTGTAATGTTGGAAGACTTCACTTATCACCCAAGCTGTTGAACCGTGTATTGCGACCTGGGTCTACTCGGAAAAGGCGCGCGTGGATTAGCGGTCATTAATTATAATTGATGTAGCCGCGGGTGTGAAAGTGTGACTTAACGCCGCCAGGTATGGTAAGCAGAGCAGAAAATTTACTGCACTTCGAGATAAACCAAGTGAATTTAGGGTATGGGACCTTGGAAATTCTTCGACATAAGCGGAGTATTCGAGATTACCCTGTTCGAAATATCAGAAGTTTTTTTAATCATTTATATAGGGAAAACGGCCGGGACCGGCGGTCGACTTTGACTCAAGCGGGGTATTCGAGATAAACCATATTCGAGATACAGATATTTTACTGTAAATCCAAATGGATAGAAAAGTGTCTTACCAGAGCTTTTTTGTCAGAAGAATTTCGGTGTATATATAATAGGAATGAATTTTCTAGTACAATCTTGAAAGACCATGATGCAACCATTACATAATCTGTCTACTAAAAATAGCATGTATCTAGAACAATCTCAGTGACCGGTGTCAATGACAAGTAAACATAACTTTCCAGAAAATAGAATTATACATGCAAACAGTATTATACATGTACACTGTACACAACACTTTTGATAAGACATGTAGAACAAAAGTTGTTTAGTTTTGCAAGATCTTTTGAACGGTATCAAGAAAAAGGCCTGCAGGCCTCATGGCTTGTCCAAACAGTGTCACAATTAATAACCTTTATCTCGAGAAACTTATGGTATTACATATTAATTAGAAGTTGTTCAGCTGAGCGAGGTCTATCTAACGATATTTAAGAAGCAGGCCCGCAGGCCTCATGGCTCGCTTGAACAGTCGAAAAGAATTGATAAACCATATCTCTTGCGTGTTTATCACCCTATTATTAAGAATTTAGATGCTTATTCCTTTCATGCATAGTCATTCTTCACTAATTGATTTAACCCAGTCAAGATCTTATCTCATCAGAAATCAGATGGAAGACCTACTCATTGGTGCAACAAGATCGTGTCTAGTGGTCTTACCATTTGATAGACTTCTTTAAGTTTGCTAATACGGTATAAAAACTAAATGCATGTTTAGGAAAAGCAGAAATCCCAGGGTTTTGACTCTAGGACGGTTCTTAAATTAGTCATATCATTTGATGTTACATATATTGTGTAAAGTCACTTTTGAGGCATTTAAATTTTAAGAACACATCTTGTTTTATACTGTTGCAGAATGTTAGATTTAGCTTAGATATGCAGAACAGGAATTTTTTCCCCATGGGGCTAGATACTCAGGTAGCCTGTGAGCCTCTTGTTTACATTGTTTTCATTCTTTGATTTCTGTCAAAATTCCTAGCATTTAAAAGAGATATAGTATATTTATCTGTATTCTTATGTGCATTGTTTACACCTGCAACATTCATGAGGAAATGACATTGCAATTTGTAGAGATATCAAAGGAAAAAGCAAAACAAAATGCAAATTTTAGGTACAGATTTCCTGCTGATTTGATATAACCTATTATTTTCAGTGATTTGATGTAACTTATTTGTAATTATTTTCAGTGGTCAAAACCAGATGAACCCAGGTTCTCAACCTCACCAACATCTACATCATCATCTTCATCATTATCACCACCCTCCCAGGATCCATCACTTCCCTATTGCTCCAGGGATGCCTTCAGACTTTGCTCCTATTGTAAGTAGAACATTCCATATCTCTTACATAGTTGTGCTTTGTTGTGTCAAACTCAGTTGTGTTGAATACCCAGGTTTTGTTGAAGTTTTGGTTTTCTTTTACACATATTTACCTCTGATAACTCAAACATGGTGGTGTCGAAATACTCAGTTCTTTCAAAGTAAAAAATTCAGTCCAGCAATGTATTCTATTTGAATAACAAGTTGGGAGATGAAGGTCACAATGAATACAAAAAAACATCACATCCATATGCAAAAAGCTTTTTAAGTTTTTTAAAGCTAACCTGAGCTGAAAGCCCAAGTGAGCTTCTCTAGTTAATTTTGTCTGTTCGTCTGTCTTCAGTGATTTTTTTTTTTTTAAACTACCACCCCTCCTTTTGAATTGAGAAAAAATAGTGGCTTTTTCCTCAAATTGGGAAAAATCATTTACAGTAAATTAGAATGATAAAAATGCATAAAATAATCAAAAATAAGGAACAACAAAGGTTTTTGTTTGAGGTTTATTTCAGATCTGATATAAAATCATAGAATAAATCATATTTTAACATTAGATATGAATGGGAAGTCAAACCTTGTATAATAGATATTATTTATCCTTTTCTTAGAATTACTTATAATAAACAACCCTATGTTAATAATCAAGTTTACAGAATGTCTATCCTGTTTGTATTTTTCTGATTTTAGTGAAACCCTACAGTGTTGACCATTTCCTGTTATTAGCCTAACTCTACATTTAATAAAGGCGGTCAAACTAAAATTGTCAACAAGGCTTGTAAACTAATTAGGGCCCCGCATAAAATGCAGGAAGCCCTATAGTAATCACATTGTCCGTCTGTCAGTCCTGCAAATCAGTTTTCCGGACTTTTTTTTTCATTTTCTTGTAGATTTTCATTTGATATTTGGTACATTGCTTTGCCATAACAAGTTACAGATCAATTTCGAATTTTGTCTCGGTCCGTTGATTTTTCACTAAGTTCTGGCCCTTGGACTTAGAAATATTGCATGAATTAGTTTTTAGCCGAGTTGCAACGAAGTTGAACTCGGCTATTGGTTTGGTGATGCGGGCAAGCGGGCAGTTGGGCATCAACAATTGGTTTCCGGATGATAACTCGAAAAGTTTACAATCTCATCAAATGAAACTTTGATATATTGTTGGGTACTAGGTAAGGAAGACCCCTATTGATTTTGGAGAAAAAATGTCTAAGGTCAAGGTCACAGTGACCGAAAATAAAATGAAAATTTCAGAAAAATTTGGTTTCCGGATGACAACTCAGAAAGTTTAAATCCGAATCAAATGAAACTTTGATATATTGTTGGGTACCAGGTAAGGAAGACTCCTATTGATTTTGGAGAAAACATGTCCAAGGTCAAGGTCACAGTGACCGAATATAGAATGAAAATTTCGGAAATATTTGGTTTCCGGATGATAACTCAGAAAGTTTAAATCCAAATCAAATGATACTTCAAGATATTGTTATGTACCAGGTAAGGAAGACCCCTATTGATTTTGGAGAAAATAGGTCAAAGGTCAAGGTCACAGTGACCGAAAATAGATTTAAAATAAAAAAAAAAAATTGGTTTCCGGAGGATAACTCAAATTTTTTTAATCTGAATCAAATGAAACTTGGATATATTGTTGGATACCAGCAAAGCAAGGCCCCTATTGATTTTGGAGAACAAAGGTCAAGGTCACAGTGACCGAAAATAGGTTGAAAACTTGACAAATATGGTTTCGGGACAGTAACTCAAAAAGTTTAAAACTGAAATTAGTTCTTTACAATTACAAATATGCCACATCATTCCTGACTTTACAATGTATCCCATGCAACTCGGCTCATGCACCCCTGGGTGCATATATTGATTTTCTGAACTTTTTTTTGACGTGCTTGCAGATATTCATTTGATATTTAGTACATTGCCTTGCCATAAAGAGTTACAGATCAAGTTCGAGTTTCGTCTCAGTCCAATGATTTTTCACTAAGTTATGGCCCTTGAACTTAGGAAAATAGCATGAATTTTTGGTTTTCTGGACTTTTTTTTCGATGTGCTTACAGATATTCATTTGATATTTGGTACATTGCTTTTCCATAACAAGTTACAGATCAAGTTTGAATTTTGTCTCAATCCGTTGATTTTTCACTAAAATATAGCCCTTGGACTTAGAAAAGTAGCCTGGATTATCAGTTTTCCGGACTTTTTTTTTTATTGTGCTTTCAGATATTCATTTGATATTTGGTACATCGCTTTGCCATAACAAGTTACAGTTTGAATTTCATCTCGATCTGTTGATTTTTTATGAAGTTATGGTCTTTAGAGTAAAAAAAAAAGTAGCATGAATTGTTAGTTTACATCCAAGTTTCTTATCTCTTTAGATAAGAGTACTACACTCATTAAAACTTCTAGCATAGTAATACAACAATATAGCTAAATTATTCATGATCACCTACATGTCACAGTTTATTGACTTAGTTAAAGAACTAAACCTAATTATAAATTTCGTCTTTTTTCCTGGTCTAGCCTCTACTCGAATAGTAGTTGATTTCCAACCATTCCTATCCTGGTTCCCTAATTTTCCCTTTTACCATAACCTACATAATGAACTTTGAATATTGTTGTGGTACAGTAATTTTTGCAACCAGTAGGGGACTATGTATTGCCATGCAATACTCTCAGAATGCTTGTTTCTTCTCATGTAGAAGTTTCTGAATAAATTCTGCTTCATATGAATATAAAAACAGGTCAGCTAACAAGGAGCATAATTCATGCCCATGGGGATTCCAACAGATTGTTGGAAGACCTGATCACCAAAGACCACAAAGATATTGTTAAGGAGGAACTCTAGCATATTTTTTATTTCAACTTCAGAATACTTGTGCGTGGTGTTTAACAAAGTAATTTTTTGGATGACTGATCACTAAATGTGAATATTTCCATTTTTGTTGAAGAAGCAACTGTCTATGATGTCAAAATGTCTAGTCTTTAATTTATCATGCAGAGGTTTGGAGAATAGAATTGGAGTAAAAAAAAACCCAACATATTTACTCTTTGTCAACAATGCAATACTTGGCAACTTTTTAGCTCACCTGAGCTGAAAGCTCAAGTGAGCTTTTCTAATCACCCCTCGTCCGTCTGTTTGTCTGTCTGTAAACTTTCACATTTTCAACTTCTTCACCAGAACCACTGGGCCAATTTCAACCAAACTTGGCAAAAAGCATCCTTGGGTAAAGGACTTTCAAGTTTGTTCACATGAAGGGCCATGGTCCCTTCAAAGGGGAGATAATCACAAAAATGCAAAAATAGGGTGAGGTAATTTAAAAATCTTCTCAAGAACCACTGGGCCAGAAGAGCTGAAATTTACACAAAAGCTTCCTGACATAATGCAGATTTAAATTTGTTAAAATCATGGCCCCCGGGGGTAGGATAGGGCCACAATAAGGGATCAAAGTTTTCCATGCAAATATATAGGTAAAATGTTTAAAGATCTTCTTCTCAAGAACCACTGAGCCAGGAAAGTTTACATTTGCATGAAAGCTTTCTGACATAGTACAGATTCAAATTTGTAAAAATCATGGCCCCTGGGGGTAGGTTGGATCCACAATAGGGATCAAAGTTTTCCATGTGAATATATAGGGAAAATCTTTCAATATGGGCCATGCTGACTCAGGTGAGCAATGTGGACCATGGACCTCTTGTTGTAATGTGATAAGAGTTAATGAAGAACTGCGAGAACAGGTCTTCTGTAAATGAGATGGTGCTCAATTCTCTGGAGTCACAAGAAAAGTTCGTCTTTGTCTCTATCCAGGTTTTTAAAACTTGTTTAATAAAAGTTCACTTTTAAAATCTTTATGTTTTATTTATTTTCTTGTTTATATTATGCCATGTATTATCAAATGCATTATCACTTTTTAAAATCATGATTGTTAAATTCAAGCTCACTTGGAAAATCTTGAAGACACTTCAACATAAGCACGGTATTCGATATTATCGTATTTGAGATATCAGGAGGTACTATAAGGAATACAACCAGGACCTGTGATCAACTTCAACAGAAATAACCTATATTCAAGCTACTGATATTTACCTATATGCCATTATGTTTTAACAAGAAATCTCAATTTGTAGCATTGTATGTAAACACTTTTGACTAAAGTTATGATTGTTTATTTCTAGCATCAGATTACCCCTATGCACCCACATGCTCTTCCAGCATTTACATACCAGCTGAACTATAACATCCCCCGCAACCTTCAGCTCAGGATGGGTCGCATGATGATGCCTCACAGACCTACATACGAGGTAAGCATGTCTCACAGACCTACATAATAGGTGAGCATGTCTCACATACACAACTACATACGAGTTAAGCATTTCTCACATACAGACCTACATACAAGGTAAACATGTCTCGCACACAATCTAATTAAAATCAGATCCTAGAACATGCTCACAATTGTTACAATAGGATCTAACATAACCCCATAGGGGGTCATGTCCGCTTGACCTTTCGCTTGGAATATTCCTGAGAACTATCAGCCAGTCAGATTGTGCCATACAGACAATGATGGCTATTTAGGTGGTTCCTGGCAATTCGTAAACAAATTGCTGTAATCTCTCTCCCATGAAGTTTATTCCACATTGTAAAATTGTATATTCTCGCATAACGAATTTTAAACTTTCGCAATAACGCCTAATCTATTCCGTTTGTACAAACAACAAAATGTACAATATGAAATACACCCAAATTAAATCAATTGTGAATTCCGATTTATGTATGAATAAGGATGGGAATGATTTGAATAGTTTTCAAGGTGGTTTACTTAATAGCGCAAGGAATATAATGCCAGTCGATGTAAACGGTGCATTGTGACGCCGCATTTAGCTGCGATATGTTTTCTTTCAAACCAAACAATCGCAGCCATTTTCCTTGAATTGTGAACACTGACGATTTCAAAGCCGACGTGCTGATTGGCTGACATAAAGTTCATCTGAACATGACCCCTAATCGGGTTATGTCAGATCTACTTACGCAAAGTATACGGCGTGGATCTAAAAAGTCTGATTTTAATTACTATAGATTGGTCTCACACACATACCTACATACAAGGTAAACATGTCTCACACACAGACCTACATACAAAGTAAACATGTCACACACACAGACCTACACACAAGGTAAACGTGTCACACACACAGTCCTATAAATGAGGTAAGCATGTCTCCCACACAGTCCTATAAATGAGGTAAACATGTCTCACACACAGTCTTATAAATGAGATAAGCATGTCTCACACACAGTCTTATAAATGAGGTAAGCATGTCACACACAGTCCTATAAATGAGGTAAGCATGTCTCTCACACAGTCCTATAAATGAGGTAAACATGTCTCACACACAATCCTATAAATGAGGTAAGCATGTCTCACACAGTCCTATAAATGAGGTAAACATGTCTCACACACAGTCCTATAAATGAGGTAAGCATGTCTCTCACACAGTCCTATAAATGAGGTAAACATGTCTCACACAGTACTATAAATGAGATAAGCATGTCTCACACAGTCCTATAAATGAGGTAAACATGTCTCACACACAGTCCTATAAATGAGGTAAGCATGTCACACAGTCCTATAAATGAGGTAAACATGTCTCACACAGTCCTATAAATGAGGTAAGCATGTCTCCCACACAGTCCTATAAATGAGGTAAGCATGTCTCACACACAATCCTATAAATGAGGTAAGCATGTCTCACACAGTCCTATAAATGAGGTAAGCATGTCTCACACAGTCCTATAAATGAGGTAAACATGTCTCACACACAGTCTTATAAATGAGATAAGCATATCTCACACACAGTCTTATAAATGAGGTAAACATGTCTCACACACAGTCTTATAAATGAGATAAGCATGTCTCACACACAGTCTTATAAATGAGGTAAGCATGTCACACACAGTCCTATAAATGAGGTAAGCATGTCTCACACAGTCCTATAAATGAGGTAAACATGTCTCACACACAGTCCTATAAATGAGGTAAGCATGTCACACACAGTCCTATAAATGAGGTAAGCATGTCTCACATACAATCCTATAAATGAGATAAGCATGTCTCACACAGTCTTATAAATGAGGTAAACATGTCTCACACAGTCCTATAAATGAGATAAGCATGTCTCACACAGTCCTATAAATGAGGTAAGCATGTCTCACACAGTCCTATAAATGAGGTAAGCATGTCACACACAGTCCTATAAATGAGGTAAGCATGTCTCACACAGTCCTATAAATGAGGTAAACATGTCACACACAGTCCTATAAATGAGATAAGCATGTCACACACAGTCCTATAAATGAGGTAAACATGTCTCACACAGTCCTATAAATGAGGTAAGCATGTCTCTCACACAGTCCTATAAATGAGGTAAACATGTCTCACACAGTCCTATAAATGAGGAAAACATGTCTCCCACACAGTCCTATAAATGAGGTAAGCATGTCACACACAGTCCTATAAATGAGGTAAGCATGTCTCACACACAGTCCTATAAATGAGGTAAACATGTCTCCCACACAGTCTTATAAATGAGATAAGCATGTCTCTCACACAGTCCTATAAATGAGGTAAACATGTCTCACACAGTCCTATAAATGAGGTAAACATGTCTCTCACACAGTCCTATAAATGAGGTAGACATGTCTCACACACAGTCCTATAAATGAGGTAAGCATATCTCACACAGTCCTATAAATGAGGTAAACATGTCTCACACAGTCCTATAAATGAGGTAAGCATGTCTCACACAGTCCTATAAATGAGATAAGCATGTCTCCCACACAGTCCTATAAATGAGGTAAACATGTCTCACACACAGTCCTATAAATGAGATAAGCATGTCTCACACAGTCCTATAAATGAGATAAGCATGTCTCACATACAATCCTATAAATGAGGTAAGCATGTCTCACACAGTCCTATAAATGAGATAAGCATGTCTCACATACAATCCTATAAATGAGGTAAACATGTCTCACACAGTCCTATAAATGAGGTAAACATGTCCCACACAGTCCTATAAATGAGGTAAGCATGTCACACACAGTCCTATAAATGAGGTAAGCATTTCTCACATTATCACCAGTGTGAGATCGACTTAACCCATGTAAGACAGCCATGTGAAAATTTTCTTTCTCACATTATCACCAGTGTGAGATCGACTTAACCCATGTAAGACAGCCATGTGAGAATTTTCTGTCTCACACTGCTGCAACGTCATTTGATTGTGACGTCATATATTTTCTATGATTTACGTTGCATGGTGAATATTTACGTTACACGGTGAAGTAAAAATATTTTGCATTGTTATCTTTAAATTTTAATGTAGTACATGTATAGCTTTCTGGTGGACAACCTTGGGTGTTTTAGTTTACACTTACAGTGTAAACCATTTTCGGGTATGCTCTTTCTGCCTATCTAATTAGTTTTTGCATCGAAGTTCAAATGAGGATTTTGATAATTTAGAATTTTCTCAAAGCTCCTAAATTTATGCACTAAACTGTAGGTAAAATGTGAGAAAAATAATCCTTCATTATTTACTCGTGTGGGATAGGGAAATTCCACCTCTGGAACAAGATTCGCTGTCTAGGACTCGGCAAAGCCTCGTCCTAGACTGCGAATCTTGTCCCCTCGGTGGAATTTCCCTATCCCACACTCGTACTAATGAAGGATTCTATTAGTCTCACACAGTCCTATAAATGAGATAAGCATATCTCACACACAGTCTTATAAATGAGATAAGCATGTCTCACACAGTCCTATAAATGAGGTAAGCATGTCTCACACACAGTCCTATAAATGAGGTAAACATGTCTCACACAGTCCTATAAATGAGATAAGCATATCTCACACAGTCCTATAAATGAGGTAAACATGTCTCACACAGTCCTATAAATGAGATAAGCATATCTCACACAGTCCTATAAATGAGGTAAACATGTCTCACACAGTCCTATAAATGAGGTAAACATGTCTCACACAGTCCTATAAATGAGGTAAACATGTCTCACACACAGTCCTATAAATGAGGTAAGCATGTCTCACACAGTCCTATAAATGAGGTAAGCATGTCTCACACAGTCCTATAAATGAGGTAAGCATGTCTCACACAGTCCTATAAATGAGGTAAGCATGTCTCACACAGTCCTATAAATGAGGTAAGCATGTCACACACAGTCCTATAAATGAGGTAAACATGTCTCTCACAGTCCTATAAATGAGGTAAACATGTCTCTCACACAGTCCTATAAATGAGGTAAACATGTCTCTCACACAGTCCTATAAATGAGGTAAACATGTCACACACAGTCCTATAAATGAGGTAAACATGTCTCACACAGTCCTATAAATGAGGTAAGCATGTCTCACACAGTCCTATAAATGAGGTAAGCATGTCTCACACAGTCCTATAAATGAGGTAAGCATGTCTCACACAGTCCTATAAATGAGGTAAGCATGTCTCTCACACAGTCCTATAAATGAGGTAAGCATGTCACACACAGTCCTATAAATGAGGTAAACATGTCTCTCACAGTCCTATAAATGAGGTAAACATGTCTCTCACACAGTCCTATAAATGAGGTAAGCATGTCACACACAGTCCTATAAATGAGGTAAACATGTCTCTCACACAGTCCTATAAATGAGGTAAACATGTCACACACAGTCCTATAAATGAGGTAAACATGTCTCACACAGTCCTATAAATGAGGTAAGCATGTCTCACACAGTCCTATAAATGAGGTAAGCATGTCTCACACAGTCCTATAAATGAGGTAAGCATGTCACACACAGTCCTATAAATGAGGTAAACATGTCTCTCACAGTCCTATAAATGAGGTAAACATGTCTCTCACACAGTCCTATAAATGAGGTAAACATGTCTCTCACACAGTCCTATAAATGAGGTAAACATGTCTCTCACACAGTCCTATAAATGAGGTAAGCATGTCTCACACAGTCCTATAAATGAGGTAAGCATGTCTCACACAGTCCTATAAATGAGGTAAGCATGTCTCACACAGTCCTATAAATGAGGTAAACATGTCTCTCACACAGTCCTATAAATGAGGTAAGCATGTCACACACAGTCCTATAAATGAGGTAAACATGTCTCTCACACAGTCCTATAAATGAGGTAAACATGTCTCTCACACAGTCCTATAAATGAGGTAAGCATGTCACACACAGTCCTATAAATGAGGTAAACATGTCTCTCACAGTCCTATAAATGAGGTAAACATGTCTCTCACACAGTCCTATAAATGAGGTAAACATGTCTCTCACACAGTCCTATAAATGAGGTAAACATGTCTCTCACACAGTCCTATAAATGAGGTAAGCATGCCTCACACAGTCCTATAAATGAGGTAAGCATGTCTCACACAGTCCTATAAATGAGGTAAACATGTCTCTCACACAGTCCTATAAATGAGGTAAGCATGTCACACACAGTCCTATAAATGAGGTAAACATGTCTCTCACAGTCCTATAAATGAGGTAAACATGTCTCTCACACAGTCCTATAAATGAGGTAAACATGTCACACACAGTCCTATAAATGAAGTCACACACAGTCCTATAAATGAGGTAAACATGTCTCACACAGTCCTATAAATGAGATAAACATATCTCACACACAGTCCTATAAATGAGGTAAGCATGTCTCACATACAATCCTATAAATGAGGTAAGCACACAGTTACATGTGAGATAACCTACATAATAAGGTTGGCGATAAGATTCTGTTTCTTGTTCAACAAGTCAGAAATCAAAATCACAAAATTTGGGATGTCATTATATTCAGTACATATATTAAGGAGTTACTCTACATTGTCTTAATGGCTGGCTTCCTTTTAAAACATGAATGAAAATATAAATATCAGCAATATTTGTCTTTTCATTTCATTGCCTAACTGATTAACTGCTAAACTGTAGATCTTGGGTTCGATATCAACAGGGGTTTGAAATTTTAATCAGATTGCTTTCTACTAAAACTGCATTTTATGACTAAATAAATTAAATATGAATTTAAAGTCTTTGATTTTAAAAATGTTGTACATACCCTCCACTTTTCATCCATATTAAATTTCTCTGGTGTAGCATTCTTCCTTAAACATTGAAAAATTGCAATCTGAAACTTTCAGCTTTAGGTTGTACAAAGAAGTAGGTACAGTTTCTACTGTCATCTGGCCCAGAAAATAGATGCTTTCTGCAGGGGTCCCAAAATCTGGCATTCAAATAAGGAATATATAAACAAATCAAAAGTACGTTTAATTTGATCCGAAATTGCTTTGTGTTGTATGACAGGAGCGTGAAGTTGGCAGAAAATTGACAAAAATGCTAAAATCAATGACAAATTTCATAAATTCAGGGTGTTTTTCCTTTCAGAAAACATACAGCCCATACGTCGAGCAAATTCATATTCAAATACATTTTTCGTCTTCTCTTAATACACAATATATATTAATTGCATTTTGCTCGATGGATGGGCACACTTTTTCCTAAGCAATAATCTGGATCAAATTTAACAGTTATCAAACTCTTTTTGAAAAAAAGGTGGGAAAAACTCTTATTCATGATGTAATAATGCTATATAATTAGAAATAACTTTGATTTAAGTTGAGATAGTATACTTGGAATGTATTTAACTTATTCAAAACACAGATCAAGCTTTATTCAAGACGCATTTAAATCAGAGAAATTTTTTGGGCCTTTTTATGTACACAGTTGTACCTTGTTCTTTATTGATTGTCAGAATTGTGAATTTCATGGCTTCTGGGTCTGGGGTTTTGATGCTACAGTCCCTGAAATGTTCTACTTTCCCATTTGAATGGTGAGTGAATGCTGAATACAATGCTGAAACGGTGAGCGAAGGCAAAACGTAAACGAAGCACAAATGCAAGCACAAAGTGAACAGTGAACAATTTATTCGGAATATTCTTATACGAGGGCTGTTCGATATGTTATGTGTATTGTGCCACAGCACGATAACATTTTGCACGATTTTGTGAATGATGATACTCTTGAATAGCTCTATTCAATACCTTTCCAACGGCATTAACACGAGTCTTCATCTCCACATAATTTTAAACTTAGTGTCATTTCAATAGAGCCAGTCGTTGACCACTGTTGTATAAATGGTTGGGAAACGGGTTGAGAATATTGAAGAAATTAGAGCTTATATAAAGTTCGCACAAAACTCGTTCATTCGGTAATGCAGATTTTACTGAATGGGGGAAGTTTATGGGTCTGATAAGGTATCTTATGAGACAGTTCGTAGGTAAAGAAAGAAATTTCTGCCTGGCACAGAGTCTGTCAAAGATGCAGCAAAATCTGACCGACCTGTGACTGTAACAGGCAAAGCAAATGTCTCAAAAGTCAGGGAAATAATTGAAAGTGATGGCAGATACACGCTTCGTGATATTGCCAAAGCTGTTGGCATATCGCTATCGCGGATGCATTTCATTTTGAAGCGTATTTTGAAATTATGAAAGATTTCTGCCAGATGGATACTGCCTATCTTGACAGATGACCAATAATGGGTACGAGTACAAACCACTAAGCAATTGCTCAAAATGTTTCCCAAATTCAATCAAAGACAATTTGCAAACATTGTTACTGGTGACGAAACATGGGTTCACTATTTCGTACCAGTAAGAAAAATTGGAAACAAAATATGGCTAACTAAACACGGTAGAAGGCATGTAATTGCCAAAAGAACCATAAGCACAAAGAAGGTTCTTTATTGCATATTCTTCTCATGTGATGTTATAGCTGTACAAATTTTTGGTGCCGAAGGGCAAAAGTGTTACAGGTCAGTATTACCGAGATGTTATACTAAAAAAGCTCAAGAAATATTATCATAAACGACGCCCTGTGTCAGGATTTAGGCATGTTCGTCTACTTTATAATAATGCTCCATCACATACATCTGAGCTTGTGAAGCAATTTTTGAAGTCGGAGAAGGTTACCGTCTTGCCACACCCACCATACTCTCCAGATCTAACCCCTTGCAACTTTTTCCTTTTTCCAAAACTCAAAAAGTTCTTCTCTGGTCGTTGTTACAAGTCCCGACAAGCCCTTAGCTCAGCCATCAGTCAGTGCCTCAGAGGTCTACCTAAATCAGCGTATGTGACGCATTTCAGAAATGGACTCAGAGATTGAAATTACGTATTTCAAACCGCGGAGAATACTTTGAAGGGATGTACTGTTCATTTCACTATTTGAGTCGAATGCTTTTGAGATATTGTACAATACACATTACATATCGAAGAGCCCTCATATTGTACTTATTATTGGTTTAGAGTGAATTCTTCTTCCACTTTTCATACAAAGTTTGTCCAGACCATAACTTTTTTGGCTTTTGACATAGCTAGGCCTTTGATATTTGGTATGTGGGTATAACATGATAAGACAGTGTTTTGTGTACTCTTTTGATGACCTTTGACCTTGACCTTTTATGTGAAGGTCAAATGATACATTTTTGGGACATTTTTATACCCCCCCCCCCCCCGCAACAAGTTGTGTGTGTGTGTGTGTGGGGGGGGGTATACTGGAATCGGGTTGTCCGTCTGTCTGTCCGTCCGTCTGTAGACGCAATGGTTTTCGGGCTCTAAAGCATTATCCTTTCCACCTACCTTCACCATATCATACATATGGACTACCCATGGGATGAAGATGTTCCCTATCGATTTTGGGGTCAAAAGGTCAAAGGTCAAACACACTGGACATCGAAGTAGCAATATGGTTTCCGGGCTCTAAAGCGTTATTCTTTCCACCTACAGTCACCATATCATGTATATGGACTACCCATGGGATGAAGATGTTCCCTATTGATTTTGGGGTCCAAAGGTCAAGCGCACTGGACATTGAAGTAGCAATATGGTTTCAGGGCTCTAAAGTGTTATCCTTTCCACCTACAGTCACCATATCATACATATGGACTACCCATGGGATGAAGATGTTCCCTATTGATTTTGGGGTTCAAAGGTCATGCGCACTGGACATCGAAGTAGCAATATGTCTCGGTTTGTCATGCCATTTGTTTTTTACACTCAGAAAAGAGGTAGTTTATACCTATTACCAACACCCTTTTGGAGATTGGGGTAAGCGGGGAGTATTCTTAGTGAGCATTGCTCACAGTACCTCTTGTTGTTATTGTCCGGACTATAACTTTTTTGTCTTTTGACCTAGGCCTTTGATATTTGGTATGTTGATAAGTTTAATTTACTATCTTATGTTCACAACACTGTTCCTTGGTGGGAGCACATATACATATAAGTGACTGTTATGTACTGTAATTTTTCCACTTTAAAGATGACCCCTAAGAAATGGTTATTAAAAAAAATATGGAAAATGGAAGGGGAAATATTAGTTTTAGTTTGCTAAAACAATTCTTCCTACAAGGGCGAGTCAATAAGTAGCCAGCCTATCCCATTTCCAATTGACTGAGATGGTCATGATTTTCATACCTTATTTCAAATACATGTTTTATACCTTTATATAATCATTCTTTAATACTGAACATTTATTTACCTCAATTCATAACATTTAACATTACGCCGCTACAAATAGTTTGTTGGGAAATATAAATAAAAATGAATATTGACTGTCACAATGTATAATTCATTAAAGATCATTTTTAGATGAGAAAAAAATTACATTTTTGAACGTTTTACTTTGAAGTTGTGTGATTATTCATGAAGATGTCAGTCATCCGAATCTGTGTCATTGATGACACGCAGTCTTTCTTTGGATAAATTTGGATGTGTGAATGTTGACAATGAATTTTCCACCTTATAAATTGTCATTCAGAGAATGTTTATGTTTCCTGTGACTCGTGGAGCTTTCATTGTTAGACGTGCTAGTGTTTGTTACGCCTGTATTTGTGAGGGAATCATTTTGTGTGTAGTTGAATGTGACGTATCCCGGGTTCATTTGGTGCTTGAAGTTGAAAAGTTGATATCCACTAGATAAAGGGGTAAATATGTGAAAGAAGATTTTGGTGTGTTTGTTTCCTAATGTGAACTATCAGGTTTTCTAACATTCAGAAAGATTTACACAGTAAGACATGATTAGTTATGACAAGGTTCAATAAAACGATTTTCATTTTGAGTTTTAAGAAAAACGATATCAGTTCATGTCACCTAATGTGGGTTTTTTTCTTTCAATTTAGTTTTGTTTCCATCATTGAGAATATTTTACAATTGGTACAAAGCATGATGGGTTGTATGCAACGCTGAGTGAGCTGTTAATGTGATAATGAAAATGACAAGTCTCTTCCCTAGATCCATTTCACATTCATTGTTTTCAAATTTTGAAGAATTTAACAACACCTGTGGCAATTCCATTCATTGTTTGGTAATTCTGTCACCCTGATGTAGTTCCTAGTATGCACATTACGTCACGCGGCGTAGGAACGCCTACTTTGGGATACGAATAATTTATCATATGTGTGATATCCACTGGATAAAGGGGTAAATGTGTGATAAATATGGCAGAATTCAAGATCACTGGATAAAAGAAAAGTAAGGAAACAAAAGTAATTTGTGGAGGGACGTTAAAGTTCATACTAGGCACAAATAAAAGGTTAATTATGAGGTGAACGCTTGCATTTTGTGTGGCACTCCAGTGACTGTGGTGTGTGAGCCTATGAGTCTCTTGTTAGTTACTAACTGCTGTATCTATATAAGGAAGGTCCACTGGAGACAACAATTTTTACGAATTAGTCAATATGTATCCTTTACTAGAAAGTACAAAATTTAATACAAATTTGAAGGATTTTCTGTGTTCAGACTTGGTTTGGAATTTGATCTTGAGTGATTATTGCACATTATGTGGGTTATGATATTTCTTATATTACATACAGAAGTTTCTCTCAGATGTTTAATACTGCTAATGATGGCATTAACTTTCTGGTATTACAGGAACTGCTGAGTTTGGAAGAGAGGCTCGGTAATGTCAATAGAGGGGCAACCCAGGACATCATTGAAATGAATACATTACCCTACAAGTACAAAAAGGTCAGTCTCATACAAAAGCACTCAGTGTAACTATGACAGACTGCAAAAATACTATCTTATTCTGATGCTGCTTGACTGAACTTATCGAATTAAAGCATAGAATTGAGGTATTTCAGAAGTTTATGAAAATGAAGAAAAATTGGACACAATATGCTTAGTCATAATACAAATTACAGATAGCCAATATATATTGGTAAAGTTTCTGGTATCTGTAAAATATGGAAGAAAAAATTTAAAACGATAAAGAGATGTGAAAAATCCCAAGACAATTAAAAGGCCAAAAATTGATAATAGCATGTCAAAGTAAACACTGTAATGACCTTGTAGATGAAGAAGGATGGGGATGATGACCAGCTTGAGAAGTGTACAATTTGTCTGAGTGAGTTTGAGATGGAAGAAGACGTCAGGTAAATAGCAATTGTTCACTGACATCCACACTCAAATAAGCAATGGACCACTGACATCCCATTTCTATTTTGTCATGTTTTACTCTTTATACTGAGGAATGGATAAGAGCTTACAGTCAGAAATTACCATGGTTTTGAGAGAGTTGGCAGTTATGTTTATTTTATGTTTAGGAAACCTCCAAGACTCCCACACCTACCAAAATATCTTTGTTAAACAATAAATCGATTCCAAATTGAATACATATGTGATTTATTAGTAATTTTTGCATCTCTGTCTTGCAGACGACTCCCTTGTATGCATTTATTTCACATCCAGTGTGTGGATCAGTGGCTGACAACCAATAAGAAGTGTCCCATCTGTCGAGTGGACATAGAAGCTGGAAGTAAAGGACGCATTGCACATGAATGAAAGATAACAGGGAGGTGGAAGTGGGCTGGTGAAGGATTTATAGTTAGGGATGTGACTTTTGGTATTTCTTTAAAAATGGGCCAAGTTCTTATACATTGTTTAAAAAAAGATAAGTCATGTGGCTTAATTTCTGTTCAGATGGAAAGGGTGTGTTACGAAAATTATGTATTTTGTTGAATTTGAGTACTACCTTGTGTGAATTTCCTTATATGAAAAAAAATGGTATGAAATTGCATGGAAAATAACAATTCTTCACAAAATAGTTGATTTTAAGTGATAGCTGAATAAGTGCTAAATATTTAGTTTTAATTATTTTTCTTGATATACTGGTTGGTACTAAAAAGTATCCTGGGTTGTAGACTTAACGTATTTGCAAGTAGAAAAAAATTGTCAAAATAAGTTTAATTTGTGCTGTATTGATTGCAGAGAAGACATGGATCCTTAGTTTTGGGGTTTTATTTTTTTGATAGACTTTAGTATTGAATTTGAATTTTTGAAAAAAATATCTGTTTTTGGTTTGATTTATTAAACAATATTAATCTAATGACATCTAATATAGTTTATTTTTGAGAGTTTTGCCTCATTGCTGTGCATTTTTATTTCTGCATTTATTTTGAAGTGTTTCCATGCATTTTTTCTGTAATATCACGGTCTTTTCTGTAATATCACAGTCATTGACAGACACTGTCTTTGCAGTATTGCACTTAAAGAAACTTTGTAATGTGTTCTTTTTTTTTTTCCCTCGTCTTTAAAAGGTGCTAACTATTGTTGTTTTATTTATTTTCACTAAATTAGATTAATGATACAAATACACTTGTTTTCTAATGTATATATCAAAATAAATATAATAATGCTTTGGTCATGGTCTGCCTATATGCATATGTTTACATTGAGTTAAATCTACATTTCCCAGCCCCTATCAATCCTGAAAATATCTGTAGAATTGCCTTATGTCTAGTCTTCCTACCTCTTACCGCTACATTTATAGAATTATTTTTTTGAAAACATGTGTTCTATTTTTAAGCATGATGCAATAGTCAATCTATTTTATGGAAATATACACTTGCGTAGAGGTAATTTGCACTAATAAGTGGCTTTGTATTACAATTTTTATATTAGCATTGCTGAAATAAGAAGTAGTGAGGAATAATTTAAAGTTTGGGTTATCTTGTATGGCCCAGATCTAGTTCACCTGATCAAGATTTGTTTGGCATCTGTCTATTTGGCATACATTTTTCACATCTTAATCTTCTCAAGTACCACAATGCCAATTTCAGTTAAACTTCCACAAAGCATTCTCTGATGAAGGGGATTCAAGTTTTTTTTTAATGAGGGATCATGGGATATTTGATAGGGTGATGATTACGGAATTAAAAAAAAAATCATTCTGAAGAATAAACTAGAAAAGTTGAAACTTATATAATTTATATAATATAGATTCAAATTTGTTCAAATCATAACCCATCAGGGTAGTACCAAAACAGGTTCAAAGTTTTTTTTTAAAGGTATACATAGGATAATTGTTATAGGGTATTCAGAAGAAGTATAGGTCAGAGTTTTGCAGAACAATCACAAGGGCACGATTCGTGTCCTCGTGTAGTGTATAGAGCCGTGACACCCTGAACTTCGGGTTGGGCCACTAGAGGACTTTTGAAGTTTTACATATTAGGTTGAAATAAGAAAATAATTTTCAAGAGGCTACAATATATTGAAGGAAAATGTAAGCATTTTCATGTTGTGCAGTTTGTTCACACTTAAAAGGGCCAGGACAGGGCAGAAAGAGGGTTTCAATGTTTGATATGTTTCAAATATATAGGGAATTCTTTAAGAGCCATAAGGGTTAATATGCAAGCATAATTGGTATATATTAAAAAAAAATTTACCCAGTGAAACCCAGGATTAAGGGTGGGGCCACAAGAGATGGTCAAATGGTAAGGCCAAAATAAAATTATAGTTCGTTTGGAATTGCCGCCCGGTCATTAAAAAAATTTTTGTCGATAAAATTTTTTTTTGTTTTTTTTTTGTTTTTTGGTTCCATCGGTAAAATAAAAAGTTTATAATTTTGTTCGATCGACGAAATACTTATCTTTTAAACATTGGGTTTGACATCCACTTTTATATAATCAGTCGGATCAGTAAAATGCTTTTTTCTTGCAATCTGTATTGTTGTTGACAAACAGAGGCTGCCAAATTGTCAGCGTAAAGTGTCCCGCTATTGTCAGCGTGAAGTGTAAAGCGTCCTGCTATTGAGCCAAATATTCCCTTCTCTGTTTCTATATATGAGGTGAAAATCAGCAATATAACTTACAGTTTTAGTCTTCACAATATTTTAAAAGAGATCGAGAGCGAATTGAAAACTCCGATGTACCACTGTCAGATGACACGGGCAATATCGACCAGAGTTACGTGGATCTTACATATGTGAATTGCTTAATCCACATGGAGTTTGCATACTATGCTGACGCAGCTAAGTGCATAAGGAAATATTTATGCTTTTACTGTGCATCAGCTAATACCATGCAGTTCCAAAGGACCAAAATTTATTAAAGAAATTATGTGGGTTCTCCTAGCCTGTGCTGATTGTCTTGTCAAAGGGCTAGAGATTTTCAAAGAGAAATCCTTGAAAATAGACTGATGAAATTATTGATAGGAACTGTGACAGTTTTGTCAGAGTTTTGAGGATTTTGAAATCATTTTAGTTTTCACCTTTTTTCCCCGTATTGATTGGTTCCGAATTAAACCGAAAAAATATCTGAAAAATAAATCTGTTAATACTGTTTTCTATATTGATTTTGAATTCAACTTCAATAAAAAAAATAATAAATTCCCTCCCTCCCCCCCTCCCTCCTGGGTCCCAAACCCCCATGCGACAATTCCAAACAAACATTTTTTTAAGGATGGCCTAATAGGAATATATTCTTTGAAAACCTTCTTCTCAAGAACCAATGGGGTACAATGTGTCAAATCAATATGGAAGCATGTTGTTAAGATTCAAAAATTGTTCAGATAAAAAATCCCTAAGGTCAGGGAGGGAGGGGTGTTTTATTTGGGGAAAATGCAATTGTTCAGGTGAGCAATGAAATTAATAGGCCTCTTGTGTTGAGATGTAATTTCATGTACATTGAGGCATTTTGTTTTGTATTAATGGGATAGGGTCTATTATCTTCAAATTCTACAATAAATTTACAGGATTCTACAGTACATGGGAAGACAATTTTAGAAACACTGTATGTATAATTAACACGCATACTTATTAAACCTCCAATGAACATGATTAACATTGAAGCATTAGCCATTGTATACCTCATTATCAAACAATGACAGATGAGAATTTTGTTCATTACACATTTATTGAAATCAAATGGATAGAGTTCAAAATTTATTTCATTACACAATAAATCCTGTCCAAGGCAAGCCTGGTTCATATGGAGTATAAAGGATTGGGTTTGCTGCTTACTAATTGAACCTGTTTTATTTTTGCTAAGAATAATTTTTATCATTGTGGAAAGCTTGTAAGAGTTTTAAAGGTTTTGTTGTACGAGTTTAATTAACTGTGATAATTTGATATTTATGTTCTTTAAAAGTTTTAAATACATACATGGTTGTACAGAAAGCCAGCCAGGAGGAAAATTTGATACTAACTCTTTATGGAAGTTTTATCACATTAATGATTAAGTATTGTTAGAAATATGAAGAAAACTTCCTTTTATACATGCAAATGAGTGTAACTGAAATGTCCCAGTATTTGTTGAATAACTAGTGTTTGTACATGTAATATCAAACTATATGAGCAAACAAATTCCCTACCAGCATGTGAGTATGTTGGAGATCGGTATACTGGTCAAAATTTCTAACCCACTAATGCACAAATGCGAGTGAATTTTAAATCCAGTCATATTTACATGTACATACAACCATTGTTGTATTAAATTTCTTAGTAAAAAGTCCTTTCAACATCAAATGGAAATATGAATACATGTATTACAGATTACAGACACCTACATTGTTAGAATTATGAAATGAAGTAACTTGGGGTGGTTAATAAAAACGTGTTAACTGTCCTAACTATATCTGTTGAAATTGAAAACATTTAATGTGACTTTGAGATTCATTAGACCGCGACACTCTGTGTCTCTGGGTAAAATTTGTGCTCCTGTGTAGTAACAGTAAAACAAAAACTCTTGTGTTTTCATGTTCTTTGTGGTAGGAAAGAAACCAGGAATATATGAAGAGCTAGTGAATTATCTATTCCATTACATTTACTCTGTTTCAAAGCAATATTTACGGAATTTAGTACGAAAATGTTTACACATGTTGCTTTGCAGTTCAGCTGCCACATAAGTCATAGATGAATAATGGCAAAGGCCCCAGAAGTATGGATGACCTAAATTATGGATGACAATTAATAGACAAAGATTGATTCATGCTCATCAGTTTGTAGATTTGCAAACTGGTAGCCATACATGGTTTAATCATATCATCTAATATTAGATATAATCCTTCAAGGTTAATATTGACGTTATGATGCTAAACCATCAAACATCTGGTTGTTTATTTGGCAGTATAATTTGTTTGTCTTTAATTAGCAATTTAACAATATGTTGATTAAATAGCTTATACATAGTATTGTCTATAGTAATCTCATGTAACATGGAGTGGTAAGAAATATGATTAGTATACCTGTACTCCCTGTAGTGAGGGATATACGTGTAGGCGGGTGCTTCACATATTTATTGAATGTTTAGTCACCTCGGAGTGAATTATTGAAATGTAATACGATTTGGAGGCTGTTGTTGCTTGCTATAGCTGTAATTTGTAATCTTTTCTTTTGGATTATTTGGAATTTGTCTGGAATGTCTAACTATTCTTGGAAATAAACTTCATGGATTCTGTGCTGAATTAACTATGATGGAAATGTCCAGTTTAACTATTATGGCTTTAAAATTTCCTTAAATCTTCATAAAAAGAAACAAATTTGAAGAATTTATTACATTTTTTTTGTTCTATCACATCCATTACAATTTCATATGATTTGCCTCAAATTAGTACCTGTTGTCAAAAGTGATATAAGTTTGCAATTTTGCTATATATGATAAGGGCCTAATCTTGTACACGCACCAACAAAAAAAAAAACCCTAGTAAAAATTCAGGTGAATTTCTAGAGATTTCAAATAATTCTTTATTTTCAATTCTTCTGATCAGTTTCATACTATTTTTCATGATTTAAATCAGAATGCAACATTTTACTGTTTATTGTTATTTGTCTTTGGTGTCTATCAGGTATTACACTTAAATATTCCGTACAGTTGTATCACCAGTCACTCTTACAAATGTTCCTTGTAGCCTATGAAATTATTGTTTCTATGTAATTTTAAGATTAGTATGACTGCTGTGACATATGATTGATAAAGACAGTGAATTTCTTCTCCAGAATGGCTACCGTTCCTGGTTACCATACTTGGTACAAGTGGACCTTTTGTGGTCCCGCAGAAGTGTAAATATTACATTTTGGAGCAATCTGACTTTCAGTATAGCCAACATGGCATTTGATAAGCTGAAGATTTTATAGTCGGGTTAGCAATTGGACCTGTGTTTGAGATATACGTACAGTATGCAGTTGAGAGATGCACATGTAGTTTGCAGAAAGGACTGATTAATGAAAAGTGGTACATTTATGATGTAATGTCTTAGATCACTGGCATTTTTCTATAAATAACACACAGTGTAGTGCTATAAATGAGATATTATCTTACAATGTAATTATCTAGAACAACCACTTCTCTAAAATATTTTAATCCAATTATTAAGGGTTTTTTATTTGTTTTATGTCCCATTCATGAATTGTTCACTCACAAGACATCACCAGCTGTAGATTGACAATGACTCTGAAGATTTCTGTTTTCCTCTTGCAGAGGTTTATGTACTAAATTATGTAGGGTTATGTAGTAAAAGTTAATGTTGAAGTTTCAATCATAATATCTCTGCAACAGTTTTAAATCTGTCCTGATGAAATGCAATAAATGGTTTAGATTTTTCATGATAAATATAGCAGAATCAACTCCAGAATACATTTTTAAGCAAAAGATTTTTTTCATTGAAATTATAGCTCAAAACATAATCAACATTATGACTTTATGCTTTACATGTATCAGAAAGCCATGCACTCTTCACTGAAATGAAGCTTTAAGCTTTGCTTTAAGAAAAAAGTAATTTTAGGAGCCCAAAGCAGGACCATATACCATACATAGTCCTATAGGTTAAAACTAACTTGTGTAAAGATTTTTCATGAAGTGCAGTTTTCAACAAACAAAATTTCTCTATCACTTGAAAATTTATGGCATGAACATGGAGGTTTTTTTTTTTTTTTTTACCTATGCTTGATGCTTTCTGAAAGGAAAACTGAAACGTATCCAATGTGTGAATATTGACTATAAAAAATATCACTTTATGTTGCATTTCTGAATTGGGCCATTTTGGTCAAATTTGGAATAGTTACCAATGTATGAAGCAAAAGCACGACTGTCAATTTTTGTGGTCAAGTAGAACCCTTATCATACATAGTACAGCAAATTTTTCAAAAGTGTGAATATCAGAAAACAAGCCAATAGTATGAACCAGATCATGTACTTTCCATTTATTTATAACAACATGTGGGATTTGCTATCGTATGGTGTAGGTGTAAGCCAAAGGCACTTAATGTTATATTTTTCAACAAAAAAAATCACATTTACATTTTAAAATCACGTAAACTTAATATTTAGGGTATGGTACTTGCATTATTTTATACATGTGGGATGCATGTGGTGTTAACATCAGTTTGTATATCTGCAAGTTGGATGAAAAACAGGAATTTTTTTAATATATTTCAAATTCAGAGTAATGAAACCTTATGAAGGTGTATAATAATGTTGATAATTTGATTCCTTTAGAGATTAATATAAGTTGTACACTAATTACTGTATATTTTGTTGTTGATGAACAGCTTCTTATTAATATACACTTTTATCGTATTTATCCCCCTTGTGATCTGTTTGTGATGTATTTACATTTATATTTTGTCAATTAACATGTCTAAATAAAGTACCTACTATATGATTGGAAGGTTTTAAAAATCACTTCTATAGCCTTTGTGTGGTGTGCAAAAACTTGTGCCAAAGTGGGATATATCTTCAAAACACTTTTGACTTTAGAAATGAATCTTATATTTCTTTTCTTGATGGTGGTATCATAGGGAAAATTAGATGGAAAACTTCATCAATGCACGTAGCTTTCCATCCAATTTTCCCTATGATACCGCCATTAAAAAAGAATTCATTTCTTATCATTATGTCTCCCCTTCCCAGAAAGGGGACATATTGTTTTAGTGCGAATTCTTCTTCTCTCGCTTATTCTTCTTTCGTTCCCCACAAAGTTTGTCCGCCAAAACTTTTTAGCTCACCTGAGCTGAAAGCTCAAGTGAGCTTTTCTGATCACCTGTTGTACATCTGTAAACTTTTTACATTTTCGACTTTTCCTCCAGAACCACAGGGCCAATTATAACCAAACTTCGCTAAATGCATCCTTGGGTGAAGGGCTTTCAAGTTTGTTCAAATGTGAAGGGGAGATAATCACAAAAATGCAAAAATAGGGTGGAGTCATTTAAAAATCTTGAGAACCACTGGGCCAAAAGAGCTGAATTTACATGAAAGCTTTCTGACATAGTACAGATTCAAGTTTGTTAAAATCATGGCTCCAGGGGTTGGATGGGGCCACAGTAAGGGATCAAAGTTTTACATGCGAATATATAGGTAAAATCTTTGAAAATCTTATCAAGAACCACTGGGCCATAAGAGCTGAAAGAAGTATAGGTACAGTTTCTAAAGTCATTTGGCCCAAAATATCGATGATTTTACTTGGAGCTCAAACCCTGGCATTCAAATAAGGAATAGATTAGCAAACCAAAAATCCGCTCAGTTTGATCAGCTAAATGATATGTGTCATATGACAAGAGCTAGGAATTGGCATAAAAATGCCAAAATATCCACAAATTCAGGTGGTTTTCCTTTCAGAAAACATACAGCGCATGGGTCAAGCAAATTCATATTCAAGCATGTTTTTCATCTTAAAATAATACACAATATATATCATTTTCATTTTGCTCGGCAAATGCGCACATCTTTTCCTGAGCAATAATCTGTATGACATTTGACAGTTTTCAGGCTTATTTTGAAAAAAAGGCAGGAAATGTCTTATTCATGATGTCATAATGCTATCCAATTAGGAATATCATTCTGATTTTGTTGACATAGTATACCTGGCATATATTTTACTTTCTTAAACATTAATTCCAGACACATTTTATAGAGAGAATTTATTTTAGGCCTTTTTATGTATACAATCGTACCTTGTTCTTGACATGAAAGCTTCCGGACATAAGTAGATATAGACTAGTATCAGACACCAGTAAATATTGACTATACAGTTATTGACTGGGTTCGAGGACAACATCTGGTTTGTTTGACCCGAGAACGGGTCTGTTGCCCGAAGCCATAGGCTGAAGGCAACAGATCCGTTCGAGGGTCAAACAAAGCAGCTGTTGTCTGAGGGCACAGTCTATAAACGTTTTGTTATACACTTTCAATTTTTAAGATGTTTTACTAGATGCACATGGTTTGTCGACTTCGAACTTTTAACATGACAGAGGAATTGTATAAATTTATCAACGCATCCACTACTTTAAAAGAAGACCTATGTAATATCCTAAATAATAATCAATAATATACACTCAATTTTTAGGATTTTTTACTAGATGCACATTGTTTGTTAAAAACAGAGAAATTGTATACATTTATCAACACATCCACTAGTTTAAAAGAAAACCTATGTAATATCCTAATTAATAATCAATAATATACACTTTTCGTGTTTCTGTTCTGCGTTCCATCTAATAAATTCTGTATATTCATCATTCAAATCGGTGAACCTAACAAAGCAGCAGACTTACATAGCCAATAGAAATAAAGCAGACTATTGCTTGGTGAACAGTTTACGAACTGTTGACCGGTCAATAGACCACGAGTGTGAGAATTAGTTTAACAGTAAAAATTGTTACTTCTAAATCGTATTAGTTTTATATAAGAAATCTTTTTAGGTGTATAACAACAGTAAATATTGACTACTGTCAGACACCGGTAATTATTGACTGCTGTCAGAAACCAGTAATTATTGACTAATGAAAGACACCAGTAAATATATTGACTATTGTTAGACATAAGTAAATATAGACCACTGTTAAACATAAGTAAATATAGACTAGTATCAGACACCAGTAAATATTGACTACTGTTAGACATAAGTAAATATTGACTACTGTTAGACATAAGTAAATATGAACTACTGTTAGACATAAGTAAATATGAACTATTGTTAGACATAAGTAAATATGAACTACTGTTAGACGTAAGTAAATATGAACTACTGTTAGACATAAGTAAATATGAACTACTGTTAGACATAAGTAAATATGGACCACTGTGAGACATAAGTAAATATGGACCACTGTGAGACATAAGTAAATATAGACTAGTATCAGATACCAGTAAATATAGAATACTGTCAGACACCAGTAAATATTGACTACTGTTAGACATAAGTAAATATAGACTACTGTTAGACACAAGTAAATATTGACTACTGTCAGACACCAGTAAATATTGACTACTGTTGGACATAAGTAAATATTGACTACTTTTAGACACCAGTAAATATTGACTACTGAAAGACAACAGTAAATATTGACTATTGTTAGACATAGTAAATTAGACTACTGTTAGACATAAGTAAATATTGACTAGTATCAGACACCAGTAAATATTGACTACTGTCGGACACCGGTAAATATTGACTGCTGTCAGAAACCAGTAAATATTGACTAATGAGAGACACCAGTAAATATTGACTATTGTTAGACACCAGTAAATATTGACTATTGTTAGACATAAGTAAATATAGACCACTGTTAGACATAAGTAAATATAGACTAGTACCAGATATCAGTAAATATTGACTACTGAAAGACACCAGTGTTAGACACTATACAATTAATCACCCGTCACCAGGTCAACATGGAAAAATGAGAACCCGAGACCGGTTTCACAAGGTGACTTCGCCTGACCAAGGTCGAGCAGTGGTCAGGACTGAGTTTTACTCTTTGTCGTAAACGTAGACGTAACTTAGTGTTTTACTAAAAATCGTAACGTATGTTTACGCGTAAAATTACGAGAATATCTACGGATGATTTGAGCTTTGAGGATGACTTAGATCAACACGCAAGGAGAAACTTCAAACTTATTGTACCACAACATATGCCATAGTAAATTTGAAATCGTAAAACTTTTCTCAAATCAGCAACATCAATACGTACGACGTTTCAACACTTTACACGACCTTTCTTCAAAACAAATTAAACACTGGGCTTTTTGATATCATAGACAGCTGCTTCTACAATAAAAATGGAAAAAGGGAAATATTCCTATCTTCCGAAACATTATTTTGTTAAACACGACTCTGATTCCATGCACAATTACTCTGAAGTTGATTTTTAAAAGATGCTGGACTTTCGTCATTGTTAGTATCTTCGTAGTCTTTGGTTATCAAGTCTTCCAACAGTCTGTTGGAATTCTCATGGTCAAGCATTACGCTCCTAATTTAGGAGGCAGAATTTCTTCAAAAGTTTCATGAGAATAAAACAAAATCTCTTTCCGTGGCCTTCAACTCAACATTTAGATCGACAACGTTTTATCTATTAGCAAAACTCTTTTTCATTCACATACAACCTATCATTGGGTCAAATGCTGTCTGACGTGTTTCATACCGATTGTTAAGCCGTCATTGGCACACTATTTTGACTGCGGATAACTCCGTTTACCTGAACAGGCTATAGGGCTCACGGCGGGTGTGACCGGTGGACAGGGGGTGCTTACTCCTCTCTATTCCCACCTCTGGTGTGTCCAGGGGTCCGTTTTTGCCCAACTATCTATTTTGTATTGCTTAGAGGAGTTATGAGATTGATCAATGTTCGTTATTTCACCTTGCATTTAACCATCGAGTTTGTATCTCTGCTGGTGGACACTCTGTCCCCGAGGATACTTGTCGCTCAATATATGTTCCTTCATGAATATACACAATAACGAAACAATACTGGCTGACACGTCGCCCAGTATAAAAAGGTGGCACTCTGTGGAGTCTATAAGGGACACAGATTCCTACAGATCGGTTGGTGTCCCTCGGATTATCCTTCGAGATATCAAAGATTTGTCTTATGTGCAATCGTCAGATTGTCAGCTTTGGTACAGAAACCAAAATTCTTATACCCAAATTAAAGACTGTTATGTTCCTTTAAGAGATATTTTTGATAATTCCTTTTCAGACCCCATGTGTTCAACCTGAAAATGTTTTGCAAAAAATTGCAAAACTTGTGATATACTGATCACTAGAAATTCATTTAGTAGTAATCTAACTGGACGTAGTTTCTGTACCAAAACTTTTGATTATCTGACTTGTAAATCTTCTAATGTTGTCTACGCCATTGAGTGTAACCTGTGTGGCTTAATTTATGTGGGAGAAACCAAGGGTTCACTTTTAATAAAAGAATATCGGGGCACAGATATCAAATTAATAATGGTGGTAACCAACTTTTTTTTACAAGCATTTTAATGCACCGGACCATTCCATCTTGTCCATGAGGGTAAGGATTTTAGAAAAAAAATTACCATCACACAAACAATCCAACATTAACCACCCCTTTTCGTAGACAACGAGAAGATCACTGGATCAGGACCCTAGGCACTGCATTTCCATATGGATGCAATGATAATGTATATGATGTGGGAAATTTGACTAGTCCACAAGGAAATAACGTGAATATGATGGGACTCTTTCCCAATACCCAAAGACGGAAACGCAGTCATGGACATCGTTCATTTAAAAGACCAAGTATAAATGACGTCACGTTTGATTCACTTTTGCCTTACGTCAACAGACAATTAGGTCCACATCATATTCGTACAAAACTTTACTCTATTCCATTGAGAGTTTTACACACGTTATTTGAAGAAGCTATGGCTAGTCTATATTTGGATTTTTCAACACCTGAATATAGACTGAACTCTATGATTATGGATGTTGCCTACCACAGGCTCTATAAACCAGCACGGACCATGGATGATATTCCTTCCAAATCATGCCGCCAGTTCCTTAAGCTCAAATTTACAAACAAAAGAATAGATGCCGTCAACATAAGCAACATTCATCGTCATAAAAGGGTTGAGTCATGTATTCCAACTTATTTCAAGTTCAAGTCTACACCCTGTATTTCGTACAGCTATACTTCTACTATTGCATCCAAACTTTTTAATTATAAACAAACTTTTCAGTGCCTAGATTTAGACCATCTTATACGTAATCCACCAACGTGTTCTTGTTCTTCATCTTCTTTCAACTGTTGTCCAACTGGACATGTCATTACTGGTGATGTTAATATAGTTGAAAATGAAGACCTCAAATCACTTATTCTAAACGGTCCTAAATACAGAGAACCTCGGTCTTTTAATTGGCGACAGAACTTCATCTCTATTATGAATTTTGTCGAAGATTATGCAAGACGACGGGCTAAATATGAAAAACAAGAACTTGATACAGTGTCAGAATGGGTTAAAAGCATAAGAGGGATATTAAAATCCCGCATTAGACACATGAAAACAAAAGCCTTCTGTGTTTAGTAAACCAGAAGTGATAAAAATATTACATAGGTTACATGAGGAATATGTTTTGGTTCCAGCTGACAAAGCTAGTAACAACATTGTCTTTGTTTGTAAGGCTCATCATTACAACTGTATTTTAAACAAACTTAGCATTAATTCTACTTTTGGTAATCGTACTTGTACTCCAACTACCCTTTCAAAACCATGCTTCACTTTTAGACACATTTAATATCCCATCAATGGGTCGAATGAATATGAGCTACCGTACCTATACTGGATTCCTAAACTACATCAAAGCCCTTACAAACAAAGATACATTGCTGGATCCAGTAAGTGCTCTACCAAGCCCCTATCTTTGCTCCTCACGAAAATATTAACAGCTGTGAAGGAGAAACTTCAAACTTACTGTGCGACTACATATGCCAGAAGTGGTGTTAATCAAATGTGGATTCTAAAAAATTCTAAAGATCTTTTAGTAAACTTGAAATCGCAGAATTTTTCCCAAATCAATAACATTAAAACCTATGACTTTTCAACACTATACACGACCATTCCTCACGATAAATTAAAGACTAGACTTTTTGACATCATAGACAGTTGCTTCTTCAACAAAAACGGAAAACGGAAATATTCATATCTAGTGATCAGTCATTCAAAAACTTACTTTGTTAAACACCACTCTGATTCCACGCACTGGTACTCTGAAGTTGAAATAAAAAATATGCTAGAGTTCCTCATTGACAATATAATCGTGGGCTTTGGTGATCAGGTCTTCCAAAAGTCTGTTGGAATTTCCATGGGCACGAATTGTGCTCCTTTGTTAGCTGACCTGTTTTTATATTCATATGAAGCAGAATTTATTCAAAAACTTCTACGCGAGAAGAAAAAATATCTCGCTATGGCCTTCAATTCGACATTTAGATATATCGATGACGTTTTGTCTATTAACAATAATAGCTTTCATTCATATGTCGATTTGATATATCCCTGTGAGCTCGAAATAAAGGACACCAGAGTCGTCCACTTCTGCTTCATACTTCGATATTTTATTGAAAGTAGACATTAACGGCAAACTGACAACTCAACTGTATGACAAACGGTATGATTTCAGCTTCTCCATCGTCAACTTCCCATATTTATGTAGCAATATTCCATTATCACCTGCATATGGTGTTTATATATCTCAAACTGATTCGATATGCAAGAGCTTGTTCTGCATATAGTCAGTTTTTAAATTGAGGTAAGCTACTGACAAACAAGTTGATGGTACAGGGGTTTCAACAGTCTCGATTGAAGTCAGCATTTCGCAAATTCTATGGTCGTTATAACGATCTAGTTCGTCAATACAACCTCGCATTGGGTCAAATGCTGTCTGACGTGTTTCATACCGATTGTTAAGCCGTTCTTGGCACACTGATTTTGACTGCGGATAACTCCGTTTACCTGATCAGGATATAGGGCTCACGGCGGGTGTGACCGGTCAACAGGAGATGCTTACTCCTCCTAGGCACCTGACCCCACCTCTGGTACATCCAGGGGTCCGTGTTTGCCCAACTATCTATTTTGTATTGCTTATAGGAGTTATGAGATTGATCACTGTTCGTTATCTTCACCTTGCATCTATTTTGCATTGCTTGTAGGAGTTATGAGATTGATCACTTGTTCGTTATCTTTACCTTTCATGTCGATTAGAGATATCTCAATGAACTCGAAATAAAAGACACCAGTCTTCCCCATCTTCTTCTTACTTGGATATTTAATTGAACATAGATGTTAACGGCAAACTAACAACTCAACTTTATGACAAACGGGATGAAGTCATCTTCCCATATATACGTAGAAATATTCCATGAGCATTTGCGTATATAGTGTTCACGTCTCTTAACCGATTCGATACGCAAGACCATATTCTGCGTATGATCAGTTTTAAATCGAGGCAGGCTACAGACAAACAAGTTGATGTTACAGGGGTATCAACAGTCTCGTTTAAGTCAGCATTTCGCAAGTTGTAACGATGCAACCTGTCATTGGGTTAAATGCTGCCTGACGTGTTTCATACCAATTGTTTTGCCTTTCTTTACACGCTGAATTTAACTACAATTTGCTCCGTTTGCCTGATCAAGAAATAGAGCTCACAATGGGTATGACCGGTCGACAGGGGATGCGTACTCCTCCTAGGCACATGACCCCACATGTAATCCTTATAGGAGTTTTAGGATTGATCACTGTTCGTTATTTTCACATCTTCATGATATAGTTGTGATATCATTTGATTTTGTAATATAGTTGTTATATAATTATATAACTAAATAAACATCCTGTAATTTGATTGGTTATTTTGGATCGGCTCAATATATCCAAACCGGTCGCGGTAGCCCAGTGGTAGAGCAGTCGCTTTGCAACCGGGAGGTCGTGAATTCAAATCCCGTTCGTATGGACGACAAATCTCGGTATTTAAGACTGATAATCACAGGTCTTTCGGATATGACCTTAATAACGGAGGTCCCGTGTCGCGACAGGCGTTGGCACGTTAGAGAACCTTCATTGCAGCACTGCAGGCATGTTCACGAATCTAAAACGTGTCCTAAGTATGTCTTTCCATCTCCATGCACCAAATGAACCCGGGATACGACACATTCAACTGCACACAAAACGATTCCATCACAAATACAGACGTAACAAACACTAGCACGTCTAACAATGAAAGCTCCACGAGTCACAGGAAACAAACATTCTCCGAATTACGATATACCTATACGTGGTGGAAAATTCGTCCTCAACAATTCACACTTGCGACTACAACAAATCCTAAAACGACCGCGCGTCCTCTATGGCACAGATTCGGATAACTGACATATTCATGAATAATCACACAATTTCAATGTAAAACGTACTAAAATGTAAAACACAAAGTCTCATTTAATAATGATCTTTTATGAATGAAACATTGTCATAGTCAATATTCGTTTTTATTCATAAAAGGTGAAGATAAAGAACAGTGATCAATCTCAAGAATGGCAAAACAATCGGTATGAAACACGTCAGACAGCATTTGACCCAATGATAGGTTGTAATGGCAAACTAAATCGTTAGAACGACCATATAATTTCCGAAATGCTGACTTTAAACGAGACCCCTGCACCATCAACTTGTTTGTCAGTAGCCTGCCTCGTTTTAAAAACTTATCATACTCAGAACAAGCTCTTGCGTATCGAATCAGTTGAGAGATATAAACATCATATGCAGGTGATAATGGAATATTGCTACAATATCTTCATGGTCTTTGCACGTTGGCTAATCACGTTACTTTGCTAATAGATAAAACATCGTCGATATATCTAAATGTCGCATTGAAGGTCACAGCAAGAGATTTTTTTTTCTTCTCACGCAGAAGTTTGTTGGTTTTTAAAAAATAAATTCTGCTTCATAAGAATATAAAAACAGGTCAGCTAACAAAGGAGTACAATTCGTGCCCATGGGAATTCCAACAGATTGTTGGAGACCTGATCACCAAAGCACGGTGGCGAATCGCATGACTTTGGCATGACCCGGGAAAATGACGACGGATGTCAATACATAGGAAAATTCAAACGATTGCATGACACCTTTATCAATAACGAATTGTCATATATACTAACGGAAAAAAGTAACTGTGCATTCTAAGATTTAGTATAATTTTTCTATATTTATTGTTTATATTTATAAAATCTAAATAATCGATAAAGGTGATGTTTTTGAACAGTATCGGATCGTACCCGACTCAGATGCACGGACTTTTTCATGGTTAGTGAACACATGTTGTTTATTGAAGTGTTCAGTCCCGTGGGAACCGGGTAAGAATAGGTCCTCAGTACCCCCTTGCTTGTCGTTAGAGGCGACTAAATGGGGCGGTCCTTCGGATGAGACCGCAAAAACCGAGGTCCCGTGTCGCAGCAGGTGTGGCACGATAAAGATCCCTCCCTGCTCAATGGCCATAAGCGCCGAGCATAGGCCTAAATTTTGCAGCCCTTCACCAGCAGTGGTGACGTCTCCATATGAGTGAATTATTCTCGAGAGGGACGTAAAACAATATTCAATCAATCAATCAATCATTGAAGTGTTCGTACGCACAAGTTTTACTGGCCAATACTGTTTGGAGTAAGAAGTGTAAAAGGTTTGTTTGGACACTATTCGTTAAGGAAAGCACTTTAGTTTTGACAAAATTTACCCCTCTGTCATGCCACAACTCAGCGAAAACCAACGTAATCGTGCTGTTGGGATGCTTCAAGCTCGAATGGCACAAAATATCACAGCAAGACACTTTGGAGTTCATCGGAACACCATCCAGTCATTATGGAGACGTTTCCAACAATCTGGTAACACTCGGGATCGACCACGTGCTGGGCGTCCTCGTGCGATGTCGCGTCTACAGGACAACCACATTAGACTTGTGCACCTGAGAAATCGTTTCCAGACAGCAAGTTTGACTGCTCGTAGCATTCCTGGACTTCGACCAATCAGTTCAAGAACTGTGCGTAATCGTCTGCGCGAGCACAACATCAGACCAAGATGTTCAGCGGTGCGCCCAATACTGCTTCAACGTCATCGTATCGCTAGACTAGCGTGGTACAGACGACATCTGCGATTCAGAATACAGGACTGGGCCAGTATTCTGTTCACTGATGAATCCAGATTTCATTTGGATAGCAGTGACGGGCGTTGTAGAGTGTATCGTCGCGTTGGTGAGCGGTACCAGGACGCTTGTGTTGTGCAACGTCGACAATTCGGTGGAGGTAGCGTTATGGTGTGGGGTGGAATAACAGCACGTGGAAGGACCCCTCTACAAATTGTCAATGGAAATCTCACCGGCGTACGCTATCGAGACGAAATTATTCAGCGCCATGTGATACCCTTCATACAGAGACAGGAAAATCACATCACTCTGCAGCAAGACAAAGCAAGGCCACGTGTTACACGTGTAGTCAGGGACCTTTTTGTTTAACAGAATGTCGATATCTTGCCTTGGCCAGCTGTTTTCCCCAATTTATCGCCGATCGAGCACGTCTGGGATGAAATGGAACGACGTCTACGCCGTTTACTAAATCAGCCAGTGACATTGGCTGATTTAGGCCAGGCTTTAACCAACATCTGGAACAACATCCCTCAAGCATTTCTGAACACGTTAGTGGCATCAATGAGGCGCCGTTGTCAAGCATGCGTGAATGCAAATGGTGGTCACACGCGTTATTAACTTTGTTAATTCAAGTTCGAATACCAGTGTCTTTCGAGTGTGCTGAAATTGACGTTATTCGACGTTAACATTAATGGATTATGAAATGTTGTAACGAATACATTTGTTAACGTAGTTCCACACTCGTGTGACGTCATAGGATTTTGCAAAGTCAATAATTTAATGATAGGAACATAAATTTTGTTGGAATCTTTTTCAATAGTTATTGTAAAAAATCTTGTTAGCCATAAAATATTTCAAAATTCTTAGTTATATTTGAATAGTCAATTATATGTTTCAAAATATTGAATCCAAGGACAATAACTCTGTTTTCATTCAATTATTTATCAAGTCCATAATGCAATATATTTCCTTTATTTTTGACAAACATTTTACCAAGGTGATAAGGAATCATTATCTGTGTTTTTTCATGAAATTACATACAATTTTAATCCCGAGTGATTTAAATAGCTCAGCTGTATGGTGCCAGACTTCAGTTTTTGATGGGGGTATACATAATCTGGAAGCTATAGATTTGAAATTATTAAGGAAAGGTATGGATTTTTTCCCATGAATAACTATAACAGATGTAACTCTACTAATATAAACAGAAAAAATGATATGTAAACCATGCTATAAGGAAAATGCGTCCACATTTGTTTGTTTTTTAACATTTTGGGGAATAACGCTAATTCAATAATTTTCCACATATTATTCTAAAACTTGATGAACATATTGAAAATGACATGTGTTTTAGTTATTGACATGTTTCCCGATAAATAAATGCAATTCAAATAATATTTTGTTGCTTTTATACTAAAATAACAACAAATAACTGTTTCCAATGAATTTCATAAAAATCTACATCGGGGTATATGACTTTAGTGGTGTATGTAATGAAAATTGATATGGAAACCCTCAACTGTTTTGCCTTTTTTCATTACTCTGAATGTTAATTTATTGATTCCAAACAAAAAAATGCTACCTAAACCCCAAAAATCCAGGACTAAGGACCTACCTTAACAGTATTACAAAAAATAAAATTTGTTCATTGTTATTTTTTATTATTTTTTCATATATTAAATAATGCACAGTATCTTTCTTCCGCTAGTATACCTCACATCAACATTTGAAGGATTTTCTCAAGATCAAATCTATACTAAAATGGTAATTCTAAGTGCGATAGAAGCAGAGAACATTGGCACAGTTTCTTGTTTTTGTTTTCTGTAAAAAAAAAAACAAAAAAAACCCAAACTTTCCGACCGCCAATAAAACTGTGTTCTCTGTTTCTATAGCACATCGAGACACATCCTAAGACGTGTCTTAAGTTGATCCTAAGTAGTTCCTAACTTTTTTCCTCACTTATCGTCGACTGCCCTATTTCGGTGACTGACCAGAATCGGTGACCTTTTGTTTACGTGTTGTCATTTCCGGGTGTAGATTGCGTCATCAATTTCGCCGTAGTGTTTGCAAACATAGGGCGCACTTGTTTCATCACCCGGGTAAAGGCGGTTGATACTTCCGAAAGCGGGTAAGTGACTTGTTTCAAGTATTTTTAAGCCGCCGGTCATCTGAAAAGTAGCCCGGGTCGCCCGATGAATTTAGAGCGAGCACATGGAAAACAATATGGCGGAAAATAGAGATAAACATGTTCTTGCTCGTTATTTATCCATTTTTCATTCATTAAAAGAGTTTAAATTTCAATTAGCATAAAGTAGTGAGGTAAGATTTTTAAAACTTTCTTAAAATATGTCTTAAGATATGTCATAAGATATATCGTCGACTGACCAGTTTCGGTGACCTTAGTGATAAACCGCGATTTTCTCATTAATCACTTGGATTAAATAAATAAATAATAAGAAAGTTTCGTGAACATGCTTGCTAAACGCTAAGCATAGGTCTAATTTTTTGGAACTTCAACTACAGCTGGTGACTTCTCAATATGAGTGAAAAATTCTCGACGGGACGTATCAATCAATCATTCAGTGTATTCAACTGTAACGCATCTGCATTTTCAAGGTGATGCATGCATAGTTTGAAAATTACAATATTCCTTGGAAAATCTAAAACTGTTAATTATTGGGGTGTGATGATACAAGTGTGACGAGAGGCTAGAAGAAGAGTACCCGGTACATGTAAATGCGTTAGTGAAGCTAAATATACCCAGTGAAGTACTTCCCTAGTAGATAGCTGTCTTACTTAATTCACAGAGCTGCCAAACAAGGAACACATCAATTATCACCAGATTATATTGGTTGATACGTTTAAATTCCTCGGAAAAGTGACAAATAGCATAGGACCCAACCACTTCATGATTAAGGCAAAAGATCAATGTTGAAATTATATCGTTTAATAACGTGCGAATCCAATTACATTTAGAACTTTTGCGTCTGTTGGTGGCGCTCTAATGCTGTGTTAGAAACAGCACTTCATTAGTACTGTCACTCTATATTTGATTGTGTGTGTTTGTGTGGATTTTCCGTGATCCGCCGAGGATTGAGATAGTACTACTGACACGCTTTATCACTGAGTACACAATCAACGATAACGAAACAGTACAAGTACACCTCATCAAATATGTCAGGGGTGACATAATTAGGCAATGCAAATTGTTAACGGTCATCCTTATGAACTGTACCCCGGAGAGACATCATGTCGGACCAGCACGCAGGTCACACACCTTTAAGGGAAACATCGCTCTGTGTTCCCGGAGAGCTGGACCCCTTCATACAACGCAAAGGTGAGAGTTCCGCAGTATTCACCCTCTCCTCATTCACAGTTATACATGTATTTCATTTCCTTTAATCCCAAAGGAGCTCCAATTTATGTATTCCCCAATTAGTTATTTTGTCAAGATTCGTCCCCAAAAGCTCAGAGCAGAAATGAATTATGAATTAATTTTGAAGTACATTTGGATTAAACGTAAATGCTGTTCATTTCTTGAATTTCATCGCACTCATTAGAAGAAAAACCCCTGCAATATGCAGCTTTGATTATATTGATGTGAAGCACGTTATAATGTTTCCCACGCTTCGTGACCATACAGATATTGAGACTACTAAACAACAACAACCACAATTTACACCCGGGACTTGAGACTACTAAACAACCACAATTTACACCCGGGACTTGAGACTACTAAACAACCACAATTTACACCCGGGACTTGAGGTTACTAAACAACCACAATTTACACCCGGGACTTGAGACTACTAAACAACCACAATTTACACCCGGGACTTGAGACTACTAAACAACCACAATTTACACCCGGGACTTGAGGTTACTAAACAACCACAATTTACACCCGGGACTTGAGACTACTAAACAACCACAATTTACACCCGGGACTTGAGACTACTAAACAACAACCACAATTTACACCCGGGACTTGAGGTTACTAAACAACCACAATTTACACCCGGGACTTGAGACTACTAAACAACCACAATTTACACCCGGGACTTGAGACTACTAAACAACAACCACAATTTACACCCGGAACTTGAGACTACCAAACAACCACAATTTACACCCGGGACTTGAGACTACTAAACAACCACAATTTACACCCGGGACTTGAGACTACTAAACAACCACAATTTACACCCGGGACTTGAGACTACCAAACAACCACAATTTACACCCGGGACTTGAGGTTACTAAACAACCACAATTTACACCCGGGACTTGAGACTACTAAACAACCACAATTTACACCCGGGACTTGAGACTACCAAACAACCACAATTTACACCCGGGACTTGAGACTACTAAACAACCACAATTTTCACCCGGGACTTGAGACTACCAAACAACCACAATTTACACCCGGGACTTGAGACTACTAAACAACCACAATTTACACCCGGGACTTGAGACTACTAAACAACCACAATTTACACCCGGGACTTGAGACTACTAAACAACCACAATTTACACCCGGGACTTGAGACTACTAAACAACCACAATTTACATCCGGGACTTGCGCAAATCCAAGTTATGCATTATATTGATATTATCAAAAACCTCAACACGAATTTTACTGATTTATGAATACTGATATCTTATTGAATACATTATTTCAACATACAGCCGTATGCCTATTTTCAATATACATGTATATTTATTGAGCCCGATCTACGAAATAAAAATATTTATGAATAAATTACACCCAAGCCTGAAAGTAATTACGGCACGTTACAGAAACGTTAAAACACACTTGTGCTGCAATGCATGCAAGCGATTTTTCTGAATATTTATTAAATCAAATTAAATATGATCATGAATAAAATTCCTACGCTTATGATTTACGCATTTTGTTTTGTGAAATTACACTGTGTAAATGAAGGAAAACTTGGTAAAGGGTCCATTCTACACCACACAATCGGTATACATGTGTAGCAACGCAAAATGTAATAACCTGGAATGTATCGTCGTTTTTCGGGGGGGGGGGGGGGGGGGGGGTCAGCCGGTATAAACTCAAGTAATAGAAGATATCGTCAATGAATATCCCTGAGTGCTTGATTGAATCGAAGAAATCTGCACCATCAATCAGTATTGAGTTATCGTTCTCTTTTATTGACCTAGCGATATTGCTACAAATATATTAAAATATATGACAGCAATTATTACATTCTGCGTCAAATTTATGGTTACGAAATCTCTGTAATATATTATTTGGGTACTTTTAATGTGTACATAGTATTCAGATAAAAATATGAATTACGTTTACACATTTTGTGTCAAGATCAACGCACAATGTAATAACGTAAAATATGATATTACATTTTGTATGGAACGCCGCAGCTGTCTTAAGGCTACAAAATACGCATCATATTATCAATAACTGAAAAAACCCAGCGAGGATGATAGTAACGGAAATGAATGATGATAGTAACGTAAGAACTTTCGTTACTATCATCCTCGCTGTTTTTTCAACGACGAATTTTCTGTTCATATGAGCTGTATAAAAGATAAAATAACACCTGATCGTAATTGTTGCTAGTGTATGATATTTCTTACCTACATATCATTCGCAAATAAACAATACAAATAGATATAATAAGTAAACGTGGTCTTTCCGGAATTTCCTTCCGCCACAAAAACAAAACAAAAACAATAACAACAACACACACACACACACACACACACACACACACACACACACACACACACACACACACACACACACACACACACAGCAACCTTCAATAACAGTCACTTCTGAAAAATATTTCAGCAAGTAAACACAGGAAAAATCATGCAACTAAAAGGTGTTTATTTCTATGCATTTTCTCCGTTTAGCGTGGACAAGACAAAAGAGCGTCCAAAACGACTATGCTGTTTCTCTAATAAAGCAGGACTAGGAGAAAAATAAGGTTGAAAAAATCCCATGAGAAGAAATTGGCAGAGAAACATTTTGAACGAAGTAAACGAAGATGGGGTAAATGTGGGTTTTCCGAAATTAGTCAATGGGGGAGGGGTGAATTACTTCAAAGCACCCAAAAACTGTAGCAAGTTAACTTTAAACTGTTCATGGTCATCTGAAAAATTGCAGAGAAATGTAAACCCCAAGTGACAATATACGTATATAAAAACAAATACAGACAATCTAATCTTAATCATCCCGAATGGTCTGGGAAATTAAACATTAAAGAAAAATGTGCGACATGTGGAAGACTATCATTGATTGATTGTAACCCCATATTTCACCTCCATACAAAAGTACAGGTTTAACTATTTTATAAAACATGTCTATTGCACAATCTACAGTAAGGTCATGCTTTCTACATTTTCCAATAACTTTTGTTGCTTTTTGATATAATTGTTTAATATTTGTGTTAAATGAGTCGTTTTTACAAAATAATACACCTAGATATTTAAAATTATTAACAATTTCTATTGCGTCACCATTTAATGTAAATGGTGTTTCTATTCTTGCATTACCTTTTCCAAAGATTAAAACCTTGGTTTTATCAATGTTAACTTTAAGATGCCAGTGTGTACAATAATCATTAAAACATTAAGTTGATATTGTAAATCTTCAGGTGTTTCTGACATAAGAATTGTATCATCAGCATATAATAAAACAAACAATTTAAGATACAAATCAAACTCTTTTTCTATTTTTGTGGAAATGTATGATAGACCTTTTACATCATTGGAGTACAAAAAATCTTCAAGATCATTTAGATATAAAGCAAACAGGAATGGGGATAAATTTTCCCCTTGTCTGACTCCTACAGTGCAAGAAGATGGGTCAGAATATAAACCATTTGAAACAACTCTTGATTTAATACTGTTATATAACATATTTAATACTGTTATATAACTGTGTAATGACATTGAGAACATTTATCATCTATGTTATTCAATAATACTTTGTTCCAAAGTCCCAGGCGCCAAACTGAGTCAAAGGCTGTTTCAAAATCAATAAAAGTACAATACAACTTTTTTCTGTGATATTTTGAAATTTCAATTAGTGTATACAAGTTGAAGATGTGGTCCAGGGTAGAATATTTTTTTCTAAAACCAGCTTCATTTTCTAAAATAATTTTGACTGTATTTGCATATACTGATTTAATCTTTTGTTTAAATTCGATGTGAACAATTTACCCAAGCAACTTATCAAAGTAATAGATCTATAATTTTTTGGATCAGTGCCGTCCACTTTATTTTTGTATAGTGGGATAATATTGCCAATTGATTCCCGAGTCAAAAATGTTGTTAAACAATATTACATAAAAATTTGACATTGTGTTTACAGTAGATTTTATATGTATTCATTAACGATTTTGTCATGGCCACTTGACTTATTGTTTTTCAAAGCATTTATACATTTTATAATTTCATCATGAGTAATTGGTTGATTAATACTGTCATTAAGTCCTAGATTTGATATTTTTAATTCTTCTTCAGGTATTACATGACTGCTTTCTCCATCTGTTTCTATGTTACAGCATTCTTTATAAAATTTATGTAATTCAGATAATTCTACATCACAACATTTATTTGTACAGCCAGAGTTCAATATTCTGCAATATTCTTTTGGATTATATGATTTCAGGTATTGTAATCTCCTCTTCATATCTGTCCTATGACAGGTCTGAGCTGATTTTAGTTTATGTTTATATATTCTTTCTTTTTCATACAAATCTTGTTTGAAAATGCTTCCACCACAACGTTTAAATAATTGCTTTGCTTTTCTAAAGTTCTGTCTAGCAGATTTACAATCTTTTTAAAGACAAATTGTTTCTTATTCTGAAAAAAAAAGTTGGCATTTTGCAGACACCAAAGACTTCTTTAGCACTCCCTACTCAGACTTCGCCTGCTTATTAACAATGTTATTGATAAAATCTATGGAGGTTTGGTTACAATTAAAGCTTCTAGACCCCTAATTGTACTAGCTTTATTTTCGACACAGTTATTTTTTCTTCGTTGTTCCATTTCTTAACCTTTTCGGAATGATTATTACAACCATCTGATATACGTGTATCATTAGTCGGTTTCGTTAAGGCAGAAGAAGAAACAGTATGCATTTCCATAGTAACCAAGATAAGGATATGTACATCTGAGTACATTGTGAAAAAGGGTAGAATACATATATCCGATAAATGTTTGATAAAATTCATATTTGCTATACAGTAATCATATACTATACTACAGTTTTTGCAGGTATATTCACCATTTACATCTGCATTGCATCTGCCATTAAGTATGAAAATATTGCAATTTTTACATAAACTTAATATTTTTTTTTTTACGAAATTGATTTAATGTCTCGTCTTTTGACTTTCTATCAACAATTAATCAATACTTTACAAGGTTTGAAACATCACATGACTCATTGAAAAAACTATTTTCATCAAAAATGTTGTTTGTGAATGGGTGTTCATCGTGATATGTATCTGTATTTTCTCCAAAGCAACTCTACTATTAAAGTCACCAATAAGACAAACGCAGTTTGAGCTATCAATAAGATTTCTAGTTTCCCTTTCAATTTCATCAAAAATATCTGTGGACAAAAGTCGAGAATTTATATGTGGGATATAAACAGCACCAATAATAACATGATTTTGAAAGCTAAATGCTTTGCCATCTATCTTAATCCACAATATATGATCACAATCATTGTCTACTACAGTAACAAACTGAGAGTAAGTATTTCTAACATCAACAACAATCTCACCAGATTTTCTATAAGACAAAAATAATCTGTGTTTACAAAACACATGGAAATTTCCAATATCAATGATATCTGCTCTGTCAGTTTTTGTCTTTGAAAGGCAAATAATATCGTTTTCTTGAACAAATTCAATAAACTCCGGGTTTTGTAATTTCGATGCGAGTCCGCAAACATTCAGGCTAATAATTTTTAGATGTTTGAGAGAGTTTTTCGCGTTGTCTACACATTTCAAGTCAGTCCCCTGATTGCACAGTTCTCCTTGGTTGTCCTAGCGCGTGTTCGCAAAAATACTCATTTGATACAAAACATCCACTTTTGAGAGAGAAATACATGCATTCGGAACACAGCATCATATATATGACGACTTATCATACGTTGATTTGATACAATAATATTTCAACACGACAGGATATATTAAAGTAACTTAACATATTTTAGCATAAATCAATGTATCATATAAGTCACGTTTATAATTTTATGTTAGAAATACAATTATTAGCCTGAATGTTTGCGGACTCGCATCGAAATTACAAAACCCGGAGTTTATTGAATTTGTTCAAGAAAACGATATTATTTGCCTTTCAAAGACAAAAACTGACAGAGCAGATATCATTGATATTGGAAATTTCCATGTGTTTTGTAAACACAGATTATTTTTGTCTTATAGAAAATCTGGTGAGATTGTTGTTGATGTTAGAAATACTTACTCTCAGTTTGTTACTGTAGTAGACAATGATTGTGATCATATATTGTGGATTAAGATCGATGGCAAAGCATGTAGTCACATCAAACTGTTATAATAAAATGACCTTCTAATGACATATTCTGACGTCATATTGATAAATTTGAACCATGCGCTTTACGGATATAATTTTATGGTATGTAGTTTTGACAAGATACATCAGAACTCCGACTATATAATATTGTTGTGACATCATATTAGGAATACAAAAGAAGTTTATTGTTTTAAGGATTATGACAATAAAGGGAGTTTTACCTAAAGTATTTTCGACAAGTGTACACGTACATATGCAATCCTTTACAGATATTACAATTAGACCCAGTAGCCGTCCTCATAGGACGCGTTTCCCTGGAGAACATACACGTCACATTTTAGCAGTATTTATGCATTCCAATTTTGCTTGGAGTATGAAAGGTGATCAATCTCTTAACCTCTATAAGGAAAACAAAATAAAGAGTTGGGCAGAGACGGGTATAAATTTTATATTTGTTTATTTCATTATATCAATAGATAATTGATAAAATATTTTTTTGTATTTATTGTATAATTCTGACATGCTTACTGCAACATACATACATGCTTGTAAAGAAAAGCTTTTTATTCTAAATCTATCTCTAAAACTTTTAGAATGCTTTACTGATGTACGATATTTTTATTGTAAATATGAGTACTGCATGGTGTTCTAAAACGTGATGTCAGTATCGGAGATGTACGCGTTACCTGTCGAGGCTATCGCACAGGTAAATCGGGGAAAAACTAATCCCCTATAAACAGACCCCGAGGCGTACTACTTCACCATTTGAACTGTTCCATTCTTGATAAGAACCGTTCCGTTCCCACATTAAACCCAGTGGCGGATTTAAATTTTCAAATTTAAGGTAGATCGTGGTATCTTGTTTAGAAAAATATGTACTAAACTATTAAAAAAGCAATAATTTCTTTCTCTCCCGGAGAAATAAATGGCAAAATCTTTTGATTTCTTGAATTACATGTACTTTATTTTAACTTAATTTTTTCCAAAACTCCTTAAAATTTGCGTCATTTTATTATTTTTACCTTATAAAAAATAATAGAAAATAGTACAAATGACTATAAATAGGAGACATATTTCAAGCCCCATAAAATCTGAAATCCAGGAGCTTCGCCCCCTTGGCCCCCACCAGGGCTTCGCCCTCGACTCAGTGGGGACCACAAGGCGGCCCCAGACCCCCTGCGTCATAAAGTGGTGCCCCCCCCCGTAACCGTAATTCCTGGATCCGCCCCCGAAACCGTTCCGTTCAACGTTCCGTTCCCAGACCAAAACGTTCCGTTCATCTAAAACCGTTCGTTCCCTCAAACCGTTCGTAAATGTATCCGCATGGTCATTCGGAACTCACGCGTCAGTCAGTCATTGTAGGTCGACACGGTGCTTGGATCAAGGTGAAAGAAGACTATGATAACTGCTTTTGATTAAACAAAATATGTGAAAAGTTATACAATGCTGGGCTTTCCATAGTTGAAATCTGTGAAAGTTGACAAACAAATTCTCCACGACAAGGTAGAGCAATATTTTTTGAGGTCAACGGGAAATTAACGAATGTTAACTGAAATTAGCTTACTGAAGAAGAAAAATATATGAAAATGTATTTCATTTTGAAAATAAGTAAATAAATAGATAACACGATGGTACGAATAAGTAAATAAATAGATAACGCGATGGTACAAATACCGATAACGTGTTACCTGTTGATGAAAAGAAGTTTGCCTGGTGTCTTCTCTTTAATTCGTCGATAGGGGATTTTGAAACAAACAAAATGTCAAATTATAAGATTTCTTCTAAGTAGTATACCTCTTAGACTAATATGAATTTGAATTTGACATGTGTTGGTGAAAGTGTTGGAATATTGAAATGAATTTTATTGCTTACTTGTTAGTATTCCATCTGGTGTGGTGTCAGCTTCAGAAGTAGGTATGAAGTGGTCGAGACCCAAAGAGTGGCTAGAGTAACGGTGTCCATGTATTAGTTTACAGGAGAGTGGCTAGAGTAACGGTGTACATGTATTAGTTTACAGGAGAGTGGCTAGAGTAACGGTGTACATGTATTAGTTTACAGGAGAGTGGCTAGAGTAACGGTGTACATGTACTAGTTTACAGGAGAGTGGCTAGAGCAACGGTGTACATGTATTAGTTTACAGGAGAGTGGCTAGAGCAACGGTGTACATGTATTAGTTTACAGGAGAGTGGCTAGAGTAACGGTATACATGTACTAGTTTACAGGAGAGTGGCTAGAGTAACGGTGTACATGTACTAGTTTACAGGAGAGTGGCTAGAGTAACGGTATACATGTTCTAGTTTACAGGAGAGTGGCTAGAGTAACGGTGTCCATGTACTAGTTTACAGGAGAGTGGCTAGAGTAACGGTGTACATGTACTAGTTTACAGGAGAGTGGCTAGAGTAACGGTATACATGTACTAGTTTACAGGAGAGTGGCTAGAGTAACGGTGTCCATGTACTAGTTTACAGGAGAGTGGCTAAAGTAACGGTGTCCATGTACTAGTTTACAGGAGAGTGGCTAGAGTAACGGTGTACATGTACTAGTTTACAGGAGAGTGGCTAGAGTAACGGTGTCCATGTACTAGTTTACAGGAGAGTGGCTATAGTAACGGTGTACATGTACTAATTTACAGGAGAGTGGCTAGAGTAACGGTATACATGTTCTAGTTTACAGGAGAGTGGCTAAAGTAACGGTGTACATGTACTAATTTACGGGAGAGTGGCTAGAGTAAATTTTGCCATAAGACGATCATTAACGATTACTGAAATATAACGCTAAATTAAAGTATAATGTAGGATACAACCATTCCTAATACATTGACAATTTGCAATGATGCATGTTTTTAATGTTCTTTGTAATGACATCTGACATTTTTATCATGTTTTTAATGTTCTTTATAATGACATCTGACATTTTTATCATGTTTTTAATGTTCTTTGTAATGACATCTGACATTTTTGTCATGTTTTTGAAATTTGAATATTGAGCTTCATTGTTTATTACAAAATTTACGACGTAAATCATAATTGTTCTATAGGGAAAATATTTTCAAGAGGGTTTTAGGACTGCATTTCATGTCACCATTTTCAATAGCATGTAAACCACAGGGGCCAAGGTCGTTGTGTTATTACCACATGAATCAATTCTTCTATAAATTCTTCTAGCAGTGGGTTCCCATGGGAATTCGGTTAGAATAGATCCTCAGTACTTGCTTGTCGTTAGAGGCGACTAAATGGGGCGGTCCTTCGGATGAGACCAAAATACGAGGCCCCTTGTCACAACAGGTGTGACATGATAAAGATCCCTCCTTGCTCAAAGGCCATAAGGGCCAATCATAGGACTAAATTTTCCAGCCCTTCACCGGCAATGGTGACGTCTCCATGTGAGTGAGAAATTCTCGAGAGAGAGACGTTAAACAAGGTGAAGTACCACAAATAATAGATCTATGCTTAGCACTCAGGGCCGTAGCAGTGAGGGTTCTTTATTGTGATAATAGATCTATGCTTAGCACTCAGAGCCGTAGCAGTGAGGGTTCTTTATCGTGATAATAGATCTATGCTTAGCACTCAGGGCCGTAGCAGTGAGGGTTCTTTATCGTGATAATAGATCTATGCTTAGCACTCAGAGCCGTAGCAGTGAGGGTTAATTCTTTATCGTAATAATAGATCTATGCTTAGCGCTCAAAGCCGTAGCGGTGAGGGTTCTTTATCGTGATAATAGATCTATGTTTAGCACTCAGAGCCGTAGCAGTGAGGGTTCTTTATCGTGGCATCGCCTGTCGCGACACGGGATCTCTGTTTTAAAGGTCATATCTTATTAAAGGTTCTCACCTCTAAATGCCAAGTGGTTGGCGAAGGAGCAATCACTACCTATATTAAAGTCTTAGTTTTGTGTGGTACGAGCGGGGCTCGAACTCACGACCTCCCAGTTATGAAGCGAACGCTCTACCACTGAGTCACCGCGACCGGTATCAGTAGGAAATCCCAGCGAGCATAGTATATATATGTAAAAAATAAGTTCAATATACACTAAAGTTATTGTTATTTGGTAGACAGGGCCGATTTTGCTCCCTAACGTACCTAGCTCTTAGCAATATCTACCTTAAACTGAACAAGATTAGGCCAAATGGTCGTCATAAAATGACAGTTGGAAACAAGTGTTATAACTAATCTATTTATCTATCTATCTATATATATAATGTAAATTATTAATATTTGTCGTTTTTTCTTGGTGTGTAATATTTGTTTATGTAATATATGTCTCTTGATAAAGACGCGGGTTGCGTCGAAAATTTTAGTTTTAAAATAATCAGCAGTGCCATGGCCTTTTCAGTACTTATATATATATATATATATATATATATATATATAATGATAAGGAATGATTTCATTGAATTTATATTGTTTAACGTTCTGCTCGAGAATATTTCACTCATATGGAGACATCACCATTGCCAGTGAAGGTCTGAAAATTTAAGCCTGTGCTCGGCGCTAATGGCCTTTGAGCATGGATGTATCTTTAACTTGCCACACCTGCTGTGACACGGGACCTTGGTTTTTGTGGTCTCATCCGAAGGATCGCCCCATTTAGTCACCTCTTAGCAAGGGGTACTGATGAGCTATTCTAACCCGTATCTCCACAGGATTATAAGGAATGAGACGGACAGTATAGACAACACAATTCTGAATACAGATAGTATGTACTTATAAAGAAAAATATCCACAACAATAAGCTCTCGGAACCGACTTTTTGTGGTCATCTCAAAATAAATGATATCGTTATCCGGATTACCAGATTAATCAACCTTTCTATTGAACATGAAATCACACAAGACACTGCGAATTTACCAAATGACATTAACTTTAGTAATAATTGAAAATAATAAAGTAAAATTGTGTAAACAATCGATGCTCTTTATTATGAGAGATTTTGATTGTTTCTTTAATTGACTCAAACACAGAAAACCATTGCTTCATAGCCATAAACCTTTACTTTTTCGGATGCAGAATATATTATATGCCAATTACGTAGTTTGTCGGGAAAAATTGCTTGAGCATAAGCAGTTCTTGTTCACATAATATGTCCTCTGGCACCTTTCTACACCTCAAAACATTAAACGATTGTGATTTCAGACACGATACTGACATCTGTGTAGCAGTTATCAGCTGAGAAGTATGGAGATTACTTGTAGTTCCTAAAATATACAATGTAATTCAACAACGCTGCCTTCTCTGACTTTGTCTAGGAGTTTTGCATTGGCAGGAATGGCTTACTGATTTAACTGGCCTCTGTAACTTGATACACCACGAATTTGCCAAAAGACATTAAGCTTATGATTATTGAAATTATATTTTACATATATATACTATGCTCGCTGGGAAGTTCCACTGACCGAAGAATTAATTAATTTTTGTGGCAATAACACGAGTTTAGCCCTTGTGGTTTACACTATTGATATTGGAAATGGTGACATGGAATGCAGTCCTCTTGAAAATTTTCTCCCCTTTGGTACATTTACATCGTATATCTTGTAATAAATTATTCAAATTTTAAAAAACATGATGAAAACGCCAGATTGCATCACAAAAGACATTAAAATCACGCATCGTTGTAAATTGTCAACGTGTTAGGAATGGTTGTTACCTTGGAAGACGGTATCATATAGTTGAAGTATTTTACAGTCTTCCGACAACGCACTTCCTCTCCTCTGTGATTGGTAGAAAATGTATAACGTGAAATTTCTAATTTATTTCATTGGTTGAAATTCTGTTCAACGCAAGAGAGATAATTTCGTGATGATCTAATTGACCTACGACTTAACAATTTTACAGGATTTTCAATCTTTAAAAAAGAGAGAAAAAAAACGAAGAGAAGAAAGAAGTAAAATTGCAATATAATGAAACTGATATTTTAATCTTATTCATGACAACTATCAAAAACGTTTCTATAATTCAACAAATAATAGAATGGTCTTTTTTTTTTGCACGCAAACCTCAAAATTCTTTTTGATTAAATTTGGGCAATTTTCAGCTATTCAGTAGTTTTCTAGCTTTGTGAAAAATTAAACACGCTGAACATCTGCTTTTCACTGTTTTCTTGAGGTTGAGAAGAAACCATGCATTTTACATTTAGTACAAATATCATGTCTACTTCAAGGTCATACTAGAAAAATTATTGTACAGTAGTTTATAGTAGGTGTATTTTAAAAACTTTATTTATGCACTGTAATGTACAATTGTATAGTTATGCACTGTAATGTACAATTGTATAGTTATGCACTGTAATGTACAATTGTATAGTTATGCACTGTAATGTACAATTGTATAGTTATGCACTGTAATGTACAATTGTATAGTTATGCACTGTAATGTACAATTGTATAGTTATGAGTTACAAGAAATACATGTACAAACTGAATTCCCTTTTTAAAAAAATCATCTGAGTAATCGGAAAATTTCTATAACATGTTTTAGTTAAGGGTGACACTTATTTCTATAACATGTTTTAGTTAAGGGTGACACTGTTATTTCTATAACATGTTTTAGTTAAGGGTGACACTGTTATTTAAATCGGACACGAAATGATCTGATGCGATTTTTATCTTTTAATAAAAAAGTTTGTTTTCTATTGATTTACATTAGATACATGCAAATATTCCCACGTGGAATTTAAACCACGTAAGTATCAAATTTACTATCATCCCCCTTCCTTCCTTTTTAAAATATACATAATTTTAATTAAATTAAACTTTTATTTATGCAAGGAAATTTCTCTCTTTCCCGCAATATCTATGTATAAATAAAGAGAATCGAGAGAGTCTGAAATGCAGAATTTGAAATTTAGGCCAAACTGTTCGTTCCCATCTTGGTCCAAAGCGTTCCTCTCTTGATCAGAACCCTGAGAACGCTTCTCGCTGAGAAGCGTTCCGTTTAAACCGTTTAGCGTTCGTACAGCGTTCCACTAGTGTAGTAGTACGTTTTGGGGTCTGTACCTTGCAAACCCTGATACATATAACAATAGAATAGTCCCGTGGGTATCCGAATTAGAATAGGTCCACAGTACCCCTTGCTTGTCGTAAAAAGTGACTAAATGAGGCAGTCCTTCGGATGAGACCGCAAAAACCGATGCCCCGTGTCACAGCAGATGTGGCATGATAAAGATCCCTCCCTGCTCAAAGGCCATAAGGGCCAAGCATAGGCCTAAATTTTGCAGCCCTTCATCGGCAATGGTGACGTCTTCATATGAGTGAAAAATTCTCGAGCGGGATGTTAAACAATATACAACCAACCAACAATAAATTTTCATCTGATATGGCGGAAACAGAGAACTATACTGTATTTAAGCATTCATTTCAGCTTTAAAGTAAGCAAGGGATAGTTTCGCACTATAGCCCATGACAACTTTCTTAATATAGGGAAATGCCCATATTTGAAGTGATATTAGGTGTGTAAAAATGTGTAAAATGATTTGAGGCTGTTAGCTGTGAAAGTGATGTCAAACATTTTTCTCAAAATCTCTCAATGGCATAGGAATATATGTTAATGACTACTAAAAACATTTTTTTCCCCTCAACCTAATAAAACTACGTAAGATAAACACGCGGAACACAGCATGCAATACCTGTGTTTTAATAGTCAAGGCTGCTAACGAGAACTTGTAAGTTTTTTTTTCTGAATGAAAGTTGTTGACAAAGGCATGGTGCCTTTTATGAAAAACCGTTGTGAACTTTGCAAAGCTTTGGAAGAAAAACTTTAAGGCCAAACAAGGTAAATAACCGTTAAACAGTTTGAGTTTATATGTATTCCAGTAGCAAATTGCTATATTGAATCAATTTTTACAGGTGCATATACTTCGAATAATGTTGAACTTTATTAATCCGTATTAAACTTCCCATATTTTGTTTTCTGACTAGAGTCATGTACAGTCGCCAATTGTTGGTTGTAGAAAATAATACATACGAGTATAAGAGCTTTTGGACTGTAGTAGTAGTATAGAATATCAAATATTTGATACACTCGTATACAATGTATCTGACATTCAGAAAAAAAGAAGACAATTCAATTTCACGATTTCAAAAATTATCTTAGACTGCATGTATAATGTATCGACACATAAAATGTATTAGGCTTGTCCCTAGTACTGGGGAATCCTTCAGGTATTTAAATGGCAAATACGCAATGAGTATAAATATGAAAGAAGGTCAGTTCTACATCACGAGTGCTGGTACGGAGCTCTGTTTAGGGAAAATTCCTGCTTCGGTGCAACACCCTCTTTTTATCGAATTCAATTTTTGGTGACAGCTAATGCCCATTTAATAAAAAAAAAAAAATGATATCCAATATGTAGGTGTCACCATGGTGGGTACAAATGCGAATCTAAGACACGTGGTCAACTGCTAGAGAAAAGCAAAAAAGGGAAGGTGGATGGCCCCAATTGAAAGGTAAAGTTTTAAGAATAGTTCTTGATTGTGCACAGTTTCTAAATCCTGACGGGGTTTGAGTGATGCGGATGTAGTCCAAATGAAAAAATCGAAGCGAGAAAGGGGCACCTGCTCAGAGTATGTTTTGTGCACCAGCAGCCAATATGTATAGATTACATATAATTTAGGGTCATAATTTATTAATTACACTAATATGAAATACAAGTATTGACTCAAAAGGGAAATAGGATTTTTCATTAGTCTGTCATAATCTGACTTTGATGTATACCCCCTACCCACATTTCAGAACTAAAAAATACAACAACAAAAACCAAAAACTCTCCCCTTCCACCTAAAGAGTTCTGCATGTAATTGAGTCATACGCAAACGTAACCCTACAGTTGCACTTACAATGGATGATTTAATACTTTTTTGAAAAGACAGAAACTGTCAAATCTCCTTCGTGTCCAGACCGGTGGCAGTAGCTCAGTAGTAGAACGTTCGCTTCATAACCGGGAGGTCGTGAATTCGAACCCTGCTTGTGTCATGGCAGGGTCAAACATAGGTAGTGACTGCTCCTTCGCCAAACGTTCGGTATTTATATGACCTTAAACGGAGGTCTCATGTCACAGCAGGCGAACGTTAAAGAGAGCCCTCATTGCTACGGCCCTGAGCGCTGAGCCTGTGACGTAAAACAAACAACCGCCGTGTCCATGGGCGTATCGAATTATAGAATGTCACAAACCGTATCTGTAATTACCTTCCCTGTTACATCACTAATCAAATATTCGTTATTTATACTAAGACGTACCTTTAAATTGTTTATATAAAGATTTGAATACTTATTAAACAGCCCATTCCCATTCTGGCCTTTTCAGCAGCAAGAATCTTTACAATTGATGCTAGAGTTTAAGCCAAAAGTATCTGCCCGTGAATCTCTAGCATGCTGGGGTGCTTCTAGATGAGCTGACATGATATTATTCGGTTTTACATAATCAACATATAGTGCTCACGGCGGGTGTGACCAGTGACGGCGGGTGTGACCAGTGACCAGTGGATGCTTACTTGATGATAATTGGTTTTCTTCACTTTTTCATCAGGAATCTTATTTAGATAGAACCAGTCGTAGATAAGCTCAGGATTTTAATATCAATGAGTAGTCAGATGCCTCTTACATTGTCTGAAATCTAATCTCAGCTGGTCTAGGAGGTTACTGCTTTACTGCATAACTAAAAGCTGTACTGACATCAGATTCCTGATACACTGCGTCTCATCTTATCTAGGAGTGAGCATCATCTATTATCTGACATCAGATTTCTTGACACATTACATGGAATCTCACATCAGCTTATCTAGGAGATTGCTGATCAGACTCCTGATAATTCAGGAGTACTATTCAAAAGCAGTATTTAAGGAACGACCTAACAATTGATATGAAACACGTCAGACAAGATTCGACATCACGACAGATTGTATTCGCAAATAAGATCATCACAATTACTGTTGAAACCCCACTCCGTGTCTCACCCTCTCACTATCAATAGTCTGACTCGATTATATGCACAATTTGTACTTTTTTAGATGATCACACATCGGACAAGAAAAAGGCAAAGTATATGTTCATCTCCGACAGTTTGAAAGGTTTGATATTTGTATTCATATGTAAACCATCTTAGAATTACATTGCTCACTTGTCCTGACCCATTTTGTTCCTGATCTATTTTGAGCGTAGGTTGGACATTTCACTTATCTTCATATAATTTGTACCTGAAATAGTTTGCACATATGTTGGTAATATCACTTTCCCTGACAATATTTTGTTCCTGACATTTTTGAACATAGGTTGGATTCCTCTGGCTGTTATCTCCATAATAGCAATCCTCGTCATCAGTTTTGGAATAGTCGACATTCTGAAGACGTAAGAAAAAGATTAAACAAAAAACAACAACCGCATTGGTGATGTTTACGTTGCGGATGTAACATATAAATGTGACTGCTCTTCTTGAAAACAAATTTATCCAAATTAAAATCACTTTTGAAATGACAGTCAATAATATATACTAATACATGTACCTGTTATCATAATCATGGTAGATCTCACTATCAGCGCACATCTCAAGAGGACGCAGAACTAAATAGTGGACTCCAAGCGATAGGGGGAAAAGGCACTACACTGACAGCAAATAAAGGAGACAACGATATAAAAAACAAACCTAAACAAAGTCATACAACTACGGTAGAAAATGGTAATTATGGAAAATACACTTTTGTAGAACAGTGAACTAAAAACTAAAACAGCGACAGGTTCACACTCAGAAATCAAATCGGTATATACCGGTTCAGTGAATAGCGGTTATGCTCACACAATAGTTTCTTCTTCCGCAAGTAAAGAAAATTCAAGAAACACAATTTCAATGTCAAGTTCAGGGACAAAGTCTCTATCAGAAAAATCATAAGCCATACCATCAGATTCTAATACAAATAATGATTTATATTCAGCGATACCATAAGATTTAAATACAAATAATGATTTATATTCAGCGATACCGTCAGATTCAAATGCATATAATGATTTATATTCAGCAGTGGGATCTTTAAAAGCTACAAACAAGCCATCAAATTCATCAGAAAGAAGGTTGAAAAGCAGCTCATCTCTACTATATGGCGTTAATGCTACAACGCCATCTGATTTGATAGCTAATAAATTGGTAGACGGCACTGTGGAAGCAATGAGATTAAGCGATGGATATTCTAAAGAAACATTTGTTAACTCTTCACAATCTAGGATCTCCATCTTGAAAACGTTGACCTCCATGGCTACAAAGCCAAGAAAAGTTCTGCGACAGTCATCCTATAATTCTACAGGACAGATTTATTCTAGTCGGCACACAGATTCAACTGATGAAATATATAAATCTTCTAGGAATTACATCACGATTCCTACTACGAAAAGCATTGATTCTCATTTCCGACCTACTACTAGGGCATTGATATTTACTAATTGGAGCTTCGAAGAGTCAAAATCGTTTTCATTACCTCAATTAATTGAATCATCGTCACAGCCGAGAAAAACCTCGTTTAAACATTCCTCTCAACTTACGCTGCAGTTTATAGATGCACACACTAGTGCAACAGCTAAGTACCCTAGAAAATCTACCCGTCCAATGTATAAATCTCTACAGACAACCAATCATTCGTTAAATCAGAAAGTAAATGTAAAGAGAATAACAAATTCTCGATTTAGACAAAAATTGACCAAAACAATTCGTTCAACAAGAAAATCTATAACAATACCATCAATAAAAACAACAACAGTATCGCCAAGAAAAACATTTCCACCACCACCACCACCAAAATCAACACCAACGAGGACACCACCGACAACAAAATCAACATCAGCACCACCAAAGATAAAACCAACATCGCCATCTATGACAAAAGTAACAAACTTATCACCAATAATAAAAACAACAGCATTACCAACAACAAAACAAACAAAAGCAAAGCACCACCAACAAAAACCACCACCACTAACGACAGCAACAGCACTACGAAAGATAAAAACAACAACACAACCTATGATAAAAACGACCATAGCACCATTATCGACAAAAACAGCAACAACATCGTCATTGACAAAAACTGCAACATCATCACCATTGACAAAAACAGCAACATCATCACCGTTGACAAAAACAGCAACAACATCGCCATTGACAAAAACTGCAACATCATCACCATTGACAAAAACAGCAACATCGCCATCGACAAAAACAGCAACAACATCGCCATCGACAAAAACAACAACATCATCACCGTTGACAAAAACTGCAACATCATCACCATTGACAAAAACAGCAACATCGCCATCGACCAAAACAGCAACAACATCGCCATCGACAAAAACTGCAACATCATCACCATTGACAAAAACAGCAACATCATCGCCATCGACAAAAACAGCAACAACATCGCCATCGACAAAAACAACAACATCATCACCGTTGACAAAAACAGCAACAACATCGCCATTGACAAAAACTGCAACATCATCACCATTGACAAAAACAGCAACATCGCCATCGACCAAAACAGCAACAACATCGCCATCGACAAAAACTGCAACATCATCACCATTGACAAAAACAGCAACATCATCGCCATCGACAAAAACAGCAACAACATCGCCATCGACAAAAACAACATCATCACCGTTGACAAAAACAGCAACAACATCGCCATTGACAAAAAATGCAACATCATCACCATTGACAAAAACAGCAACATCGCCATCGACAAAAACTGCAACATCATCACCATTGACAAAAACCGCAACAGCACCCTTGATGATAAATACAACAACAGCACTACTAATGGCAGAAATGACAGCACCATTAACAATGGAGAAAGGTACAACAAAACAATCCCTGCCTAGAAAGCAATGGAGGGTACCTTTACACTGTTCTGGGAAGAACCTGCGTGATGAGAAGTTGGAGTTCTACATGGCTGGAACAAAGGCGACGGTAGGTCTACTGGAGCTAGAGAGAGACAACAACGGTTGGGCGCTAGAGGATGACGACTCCTCAATGAACATCACCATTCACAGCAAATACATGGACAAATGGGGCCTGAAAATTTATCGCATCGAAGTAGGTACATTTATCTGTCACCTAAACTGTATAATTTTTATGGAAGGCATTCACGTGCATACATTGTTGTATTACAGTACATTATGGAAAAAACCCGGTGATGTGCTTAATTGTTCTGTAGGCAGACGTGAATGTCAGTGCCCGTGTTTTGTGGGAAGATATGGTAATGAATGTGGAAGATACAGCTAGCTGGAATAAAGACATGAAAAAAGTCAAGGTAACAAGGAAGAATAATTAATCTTTGATCATGCATTATATATTAATACAAACATTTGATGTGTGTTCAAGCTAATGAACTTTATGACTGGTCATTTCTGAATAGAAACTAATTATTCTAAAATGATCATATCAACAAGAAGAAAAATCTAAATAAAAACGTCAAGATAATTTCATAAACGCTGTAAAGAATACAAAATTGAGACATAGAGACTAGACAAACACGGTCTTATTCTTCCAGCAATTGGAACAAGTAAATTCCTGCACGGACATTATTCGCCAGACGATGCACGAGATAGCTGGTCTGATGTCCTCCCGGTCACTATTGTTGGTCAGGCAGTGGTCAAGCAGCAGTGGAATGTTTATCATTGCTACGTCATCAATGACAGCACCTCGATATCCAAATCCGGACAATATTGTGATGTAAGCATCAAAATTTTATCATGAGATAATCAAACTTCTGAATGAAATCTTACGTTATGATTGATTGCAATGGTTCATGATTTCAAGAAGTTGTTCATCTTATAATCTTATACTATGAAGTCGAAAGTTTGTCATTGACTTTTGTTGAGGTTGATATTTAGAGAATAATACTTGACACAATTTGTATCATACCCCATATCAACCCGAGACTCCAATATCAGCCCGAGGGCCGTAGGCCCAAGGGCTGATATTGGTCGAGGGTTGATATGGGGTATGATGCAGATTTTGCCATGTATTGTTGTTTTTATCATATGTTTGAAAATAGTGACCACAATTCACATACATATTATGCTATCAGTAAGTAATAGCGAGCGAAGCTCGCGTCGCGAAGCGACGCGACGAGCTCGTTCCAATGATTACACATATGAGTCACGTGATTTGCTCTTCATCAGCTGAAAAAAAATGCTTCTGGAAAAATGTCGCCGTCACTGCGGTATACTTCATTGACAATCCCGTAATTAAAATAATTAAATTGTTTAGAAAGTACCATAAACGTTTTTAAATTCCAGACAAGCTTTTTCATAGCTTCAAACGTTTTGTTTTTGCTTGGTTTGAAAGAGAGAAAAAAATTGCAGCTAATGTGACGTAAAAATGTAACTGTTTACATCCACCGCGCTATATTTCCCGCGTTAAATGAAGAGGCGGATAAAATGTCTATAAGTCTTGTTGCAAGATGTTAATGGGCTTCGCTCGTCTCAACGGTCACACCGTACAACACCGCGAAGCGACGCGACGAGCTCGCTCCAATGATTGCACATATGAGTCACGTGATTTGCTCTTCATCAGCTGAAAAAATATTAGTATTACTCATAATGCTTCTGGAAAATGTCGCCGTCACTGCGGTATAATTCATTGACAAACCCGTAATTAAAATAATTAGATTGTTTAGAAAGTACCATAAACCTTTTTAAATTCCAGACAAGCTTTCTCAAAGTTTTAAACGTTTTGTTTTGCTTGGTTTGAGAGAAGAAGAAAAAAATTGCAGCTAATATGACGTCACAATGTAACTGTTTACATCCACTGCGTTATATTTCCCGCGTTAAATGAAGAGGCGGATAAAAGTCGTGTTGCAAGATGTTAATGGCTTCGCTCGTCTCAACGGTGACACCGTACAACATATTACATTTTTAGAGTCATTGACGGATAATTTAAAAAAAAAAAACCCGATTAAATGTATTTCATAGAAGATATTTAATGAATTTATGAAATAAAATAACAATTTAGATAACACCATCAACACCAGGGAAACTGTTTCCATTCTTTTTAGTTTCATTTATCAATTCATCTACTTCTCCAATTCGTCTCGCTAAAGATTCTAACGTTCTCTCTCCCATTTCTACCTTTCTCCATTTTGTTTACAAATATCGTCTGCTTTCCAGCGGAAAAATTCCGAGGTACTCCGAATGAAAACTACAGAGGTGTTCCAGAAACGTATAATAAAGGGTGCTGATCAGAACCTATTTTGACCTATTTTCCACAAGCACCTAAAGTGTGAATAGCATGTATAGATCTTATGTACACACTCCCAATAAAAAAATGAATATGTGATTTTCATACATCGTTCTGGATAGTTACTTTTCTATCAGCTTCTGAGATGACCACTTGAACACTAATATATGACAAATTAATGTAAACAAACAAACATGGGGCTACCCACTTCAAGGCTGATCCACGGAGTATATTATGAACACAGGCACGCGCCCTTTATTACACACCCTGTATCAATACAGGGTGTGTAATAAAGGGCGCGTGCCTGTGTTCATATCAGGGCTGCAGAAATCCTGTATTATATAACAAATAGATAATAAACAGATATATCAATCCAAGAAATATGATATTAACACAGGCAAAATTCACAGTAAGTAAAAGTCATTAATTGTTTTATCATATGGCGATATTTACACTCCTATATAACTATCCAAAGGAAACCGGGGGGGGGGGGGGGGGGGGGGCAACAAATAAACATAAAATACGACTAATAAAATTGATGACATTTTGGGTTTGGATGAAAGACACAAGTAGAACTACATTAACTATTTGAGATATTCATCGAAATTCCTTCGGTAAAGCTGTTTATACCACAGGTGCTTGTGGACAGGACTTCCGGTACCCCCCTTCTTTTATTTTTAAATGTTCAATTCCTTGGGTATTTCGGACGTATTTTTGATAAAATATGTAACTTCAGAGGTTATCTATTTCAATGGAATACACAAATCTCGCATAGAAACCGTTTTTAAAAATGTCATATCACCGATCATAATATATGAACAAGGTGTGCAACTCAGCCAGCGACATGTTGAAAAAATCTACACCTCGCTGAGAAATCCTATTGAAAAAACACCAATAATGCATATACCAACTGAAAAGAACGGTCATTCTAAATCTACTGATGATTCGTGGATTAAATGCATCGCTATTTGGTGCGCAATAATTACTTCACATCGCTCAATTTCATCGTTTTAACCTCGCTACTTCTCATTTCTGACTATAACGAACGGAAGTTGTGATGTTGGAATATTTCTGTCGCAGCCAACTATTTTTAGAACGAGAAAACCCGAGACGAGGTCTTCCGAATACCATTAGCTACACGAAAAGGGAAGAGAATACCGATCATAGTAATCAAGTCTAGCCAAAGAGGGTCATACATGTAATTTCATTTAACTGGTCAAGTCGGTTGTGGAAAGACTAGCACATCCACAAATATAATTAAAAACCTCATAGTGTTGGGTAGGTAATTTATCATGGAAATCAGAAAGAACCATGAAAGCACAATATATTGACAATGTTCCACATTTCAGTTATAAGGCCAACTATATAGCATTGGCTAACATTTGTTTTTTAAAAAGAAACAAAATAGTTTATCAAGCCCCTTACATATGATCAGATCCAAATTCGATTAAAAATATAAAAAGTAGGGGGGGGGGGGGTAACAAATTAATTGATAAAGGAATGTCAAAACTTTATGTTATAACTTAAATATAAGATTAAACAAATATCAACAACCAGCACTTGTGCATGCATCGCACACATATTTTGTGTATAGTTCACATCATGATAAAAAAAAAACTAACCGCTTCTACCCCTACCCCACTCCCAATATCATTTTAGATAATTACAATCAAACATCGATATGTTCAGTATGACCTAATGACAGGGGTTCAGGCCTCCACCATTCTCCGAAGAACATACATGATTCGACTTTTTGGTTGAAACTCTACTGCTTATCAGCAATGTCTTGCAAACACAATAAAGTCAACTCATGTAGGTTATTCGGGGGGGGGGGGGGGGGGGGGGGGGGGCATTGTGTCAACACCATTATGATCCAAATCATATCGTATAGGGTTAAGAGTTTACAATGATAGTATATTGGATATATCAAAAGTGGTATGGTTCCAATAATGTGTAAGTGTGCATGTCTTTAAAGTCTTTCCACAACCGATTTGAAATATTTTGATCGGTATTCTCTTTCCTTTTCGTGTAGCTAATGGTATTCGGAAGACCTCGTCCCGGGTTTTCTCGTTCTAAAAATAGTTGGCTGCGACAGAAATATTCCAGCATTACAACTTCCGTTCGTTATAGTCAGAAATGAGAAGTGGCGAGGTTAAAACGATGAAATTGAGCGGTGTGAAGTAGTTATTGCGCACCAAATAGCGATGCATTTAATCCACGAATCATCAGTAGATTTAGAATGACCGTTCTTTTCAGTTGGTATATGCAGTATTGGTGTTTTTTCGATAGGATTTCTCAGCGAGGTGTAGATTTTTTCAACATGTCGCTGGCTGAGTTGCACACCTTGTTCATATATTATGATCGGTGATATGACATTTTTAAAAACGGTTTCTATGCGAGATTTGTGTATTCCATTGAAATAGATAACCTCTGAAGTTACATATTTTATCAAAAATACGTCCGAAATACCCAAGGAATTGAACATTTAAAAATAAAAGAAGGGGGGTACCGGAAGTCCTGTCCACAAGCACCTGTGGTTTACACTCCGTGGATCAGCCTTGAAGTGGGTAGCCCCATGTTTGTTTGTTTACATTAATTTGTCATATATTAGTGTTCAAGTGGTCATCTCAGAAGCTTATAGAAAAGTAACGATCCAGAACGATGTATGAAAATCACATATTCATTTTTTTATTGGGAGTGTGTACATAAGATCTATACATGCTATTCACACTTTAGGTGCTTGTGGAAAATAGGTCAATCGCAGCATCTCATTGTGAAGCAAGTTGGTTTGGTTTGAGTTGTAATGGTTATCTTCTAGCATCCGAGTAATAATAGATGGGCGGTCCTTCTGTCACGAGTGCTCGGAGCGCACGAGTGAGAGAAGGACCGCCCATCTCTGTATAATGATCGAATAATTTTAAAATAGATTAAAACAAAGATATTAAATTTAAATTAATGATTTACCGAGTAAGAATTGTCCTGTTCATTTTCAAATACATTTCTCACTGGGGAAAAAGGGGGGGGGGGTGTTTCATTGCTGATCCACCTTTCAACAAAGCAAACAAAAAAATCATACGTCGCAATTTACCACATGTATGACGTCAGTCACATTGACATGTGGATCGCGATTTCTCACTTGCTTACATATTTTCTTGTGTTGGATTTACTATTAGTAACAACTTTGCATGCAAGGGTAAGTTTTCATGTAGTAGAAATTTTCACAGAGCAAATTATTGCATTTTCTGATATTTGAAGACTTACTTTGGGTAGATCTAGGCCTAAACAATGCAATTTCCCGTATTTTCTCAATCTGTCGGAGATAAGCGACTTCAAAGTCGATCTCTAAAGGGCAGCGAAATACGCATTGCATGCATAGTCTACACATATTTTCTGTCATGACAAACTTCCCCTTCGATACAATAATTTAATAAATAGGCTAGGCTCTGTTGAACTAAGACAAACTGACAACGAGTTAAGATGGCGACCGTCTATAGCTACATGTAGACGCTTCGTCGTTGTCGCTAAGTGAATCATTAAGCGGCTCAGTTGACTTGTATTTTTCCGAGTTTATGTACATTTTGATAAACGAAGGTTAGTATCATTGTTCTGAAATTTTTTTTATCCCCCCCCCACCAACTCATTTTTGTACAAACTTTTTTACTTGTTACGTATTAGTAAAAATAACATTTTCAGCGCGATTGTAAGAAGAAATATAATCACAGATAACGAAATTTTTACTAAGATGTAACAAGGACGAAAATAACATTTTTCAATATTCTTTAGTATATATTTACAAAACATAAGTAAAAAGGATCCCAGATCAGAAAAAATAAGGGGGGGGGGGGAAGGGTTGTTTGTATGACCCATGACGCAAGGACTGTCGTTTAACATGGATTTATTCTAACTGTACGTCAATGTATAATTTAAATCCATTCTCATATATAGTGGAAATACTGGCCAGTTTATCTCAAACTACAAACTACACCTTTCCGAATATATCAAATACCAGCTAGGGTCTTATATGCACGGTTTCGATTTAATGTGGCATTTGTTGAAAATGTATTGAAGTAGCGAAGGGCGGGGGGGTGGAGGGGGGGGGGGTATCTGACTTCAAGTGGGCTCAGGTGAGTGAGTGATTACCGTGAATGAAGGTTATTACATATTGAAAAAAATTATATTAACAATTTGAACATGAATTATGTGTGTAACAATTGTCTGTCGGTTGCTTAATATTTGAAGACACTGGGGAGGGACTCTTATTTATTTATCGAATTATTATTTGTCATAAAAGTGGAAACCACCGGCCGTGTGTTGTATCCTCACATCCAAAATTGTGATTTCTCATATAAATAGTTTAGGGCAACATATATATTTTTATCAAATATATATAAGCTAAAAGATACAAAGTATCATTAGTTTGTTAACTTTGAAAAAAGCTTATTGGTTGAAACGTTCCTCAGAATTTTTTTGTTTTTTTGTTTGGGCTCGATATTTACGTAAACTATTTCCATTTAAAAAAAAACAAGCGATAAGTTAAAATCAAGCTCATGTGTTTATTAACTAGTACAAATGTATGTTGCTTGGTCTTTTCGTAAGGCATGACTTTCTCGACGCGTGCCAAATGGTGACTTATATTCTCATTGGTTAAGTTAAGAGTTCAATCGCATTAACAATTTAGGATTGTTGCTGACAAAAGTCGAAATTCCTTTAACCCCACCTCTTTACCGTAAGAAACACTGTCATTGGTTTCTCGCTACCTCTTAATCAATCTCATGACATTTGCGCTGTTTTCTATCATATGTATATGACTCCTGAATCAATTAGGGGCATGGATCATGCAACATGCATTTGTACTACCACAGCAAACTTCTACTGAAAAACTTTGACCACGATTGACGCGCGGATACGCCGAATACAACTAGCCTAAAGTTGTATGGTCCCGATACTCATATATTATTATGTGTAAGAGATGAATTAGTTTTTAAAGTTTTTAACTTTCCCTGATTTGACATGCTTGAAAACATGTAAAACATGTAAAAGAAAACATTGAGAAGATTAAATTAGGCGTCTATAAATAGTCCCACGCGCGTGAAGGGAATCCCAACATGACTCGGACAACAACAACAAAATTATTTATTCTCAAATAAATACAACATGTGTATTGTAGAGAAATAATTCGTAATATATAATACAATATTGTCCATAGCATGCAGTTAACATGGAGGACATGCCCTCTCCCTTATAACCATTAAAAATTTGCATAATCTTTTAAGTACAATAACATTTTTACAATTAATTAAGAAGCTGTTTAAATTTATATCTATCTGGTCTATTTGTATCATATTTATCTAAGTTTTCCAATCTTGATTTCTTAATAGTTTCATCAGTACATATAAATAAATAATGGAACTCATCAGCCAAATTATTATTATTACATAAAGTGCATACTCTTTCATTTCTTGGAATGTTTAACCATGGTCCTGTCTCTACAGGTAATTTAAAATTTGATGCTCTAAATCTACAGAGTATTTCTCTTTTATTTTTAGGAAGTTCATCTAGATAAAATTCAAAATTTGGTTCATTTTTAAAGGTGGAATAATTAATTGCTTTTGACGAATTACATAAAAGTTTAATCCATTTCTGTATACTCTGATCCTTCAGTGTTTATAATACCTTTGCATTTAACCAGTCTGTGTTTAAAAAAGCTTCATTTTCCCATACATATGACAATCCACACCCATTTAAAATGTTTCTAATGCATTTTATCCAAGGGATATTATCTTTACATATAAGTGAATACATAATTTTTGTAATTCTTCTATTGTCTGATAAAATAATTTTTGACCAAAATTTGATTATTCTTGTTTTAATATTTATAGACAAAATATCTTCCAAGTTCTCCATGAATAAAATAATTCGGAGTATTTTGATTTAACCTAAGTATATATTTACAGTATCGAGTATGTAGTTTTTCAATTTATGGAAGTGTTTGAAAAACCCCAAATTTCACAACCATACAATAAAATCGGTTGTATAATTCTGTCAAAAAGGTCAGGTTGACATTTGATTGATAAGTTATTTTGCTTACATTTTTTAGCACATCAAACATTGCTCTAGTTGCTTTGTCATATTGATATTTTATATTGTTGGTAAATGAACCATTTTTATTAAAAAACATACCAAGATACTTGAATTCATCAACAATTTCAATAGTTTTAAATAATTTACTAAGACATGATAAGAGAGTAATGGGTCTATAATTAGCAGCCAGTGATTCGTCTTCTTTGTTTTTGTAAATAAGGATTATCTGCCCGCACAACCAATCACTAGGAAAAATACCTGATTCAAAAACAGCATTAAACAATTTCACATAAAAAGACAGCATAAAACCACACGTTGATTTGTTCTTCTGCTACCCCTTAAACGTATTACTATTATGTTTATTTATACATACATTGTATTTCATGTTTCCCTCTGGTATCTAAGAAAGCTGTATTATTCCATATATGAACCTCTGACGATTTTTCTTGCATGTACATTGCATTATATTTATTGTACCTCATGTACCGTTTAACATGGTTTGAGCGAAATAAATTGAATTGAATTGAATTGAATTTGATGTATTCATTAACAATATGGTCACAACCTGACGCAACTTCAGCTAGTTGTAATCTGTGCGTCACTTTCTGAAGAAAGTTATCCTTTGATCCGCTCACGTATGTCACTTCACAATTAAAATTAGATCCTTTGATCCGCTCACGTATATATCGCTACACAAGGATCTAACAAAACCGCATATATACGGTGGTAAAATGTAGTGAGCCTTTAGTCTAACCAATCAGCTATCAAATGAACGGTGCAAACTTGGGTCATTCGGAACTCTGAAATGTTACTAATAACTGCCAAAGTATTCCGGTAATAACGTGCCAGACACATGGAGGACACCTCAAAGAATGTATAGTTTGACAAATATTTGTTGTTTGTGTGAATTTTCATTTGTTGTAAGAGAGACCGACGGAGAAGGGAACACCCAAATCTGACAAGAAGTTATATACATGTAGATTGAAATTAAAACTTACAGAGGAAATCTGACAAGAAGTTACATAGATTGAAGTTAAAACTTACAGCGGAAATCTGACAAGAAGTTATATAGATTGAAATTAAAACTTACAGAGGAAATCTGACAAGAAGTTATATAGATTGAAGTTAAAACTTACAGAGGAAAAGGTTGATGTTATGTAATTCGACAGGTGATTAATTTACCACAGGGCGCGGAGGGTAGGAAAACCTGCCCCAGTCTTCAATATTCAGCACAGCTATTAACACATCTTTCTGTTCCACTTTTAAAGATTGATTCTTGCAATATTTCAAAACTTATTAACGTGCGCCAATATTTGGTCGCCATATTTGTGCATATATTAGTATCTCACAAGTCAGTGATCATCTCAAAAGCTTACATACAGTAGAAACTGACTATTCAGAACGACTTGTGAGGGTGGTCGGTGAGGAAATAACATATTTTGGATACATTTTAAGTTCTGTATAAAATAATTTCATTCTAGAGGGGGGGGGGGGTATGTACATAAGATCTATACAAGCTATCCACACTTCAGGTGCCTGTGGATTTGACCTCCGTATGCAGTTTCGTTAGATCCTTGTGTAGCAATATCAAAAGATTACTCGATATTACACCAGAAGTCGCACGTGGTGGAGTCCCAATGGGGGTAGTTTATGTATACACATGCACCTGTGGCGTGGATTATGCGACCCACCCACCCCACACCACTTATTATGTTTTTTTCTGATCTGAGATCTACACACTTTTTATTTATGATGCATTAATTTTTCGTCTCTTTTACTTACGTATTAGTAAAAAAAAAAATCAGCGATTGTAAGATGAAATATAAATCACTGATAACGAGATTTAACAGAGACGAAAATAACATGTATGTATTTACAAAACATAGGTTTAAATAAAATAAATGTATTGATCCCAGATCAGAAAAAAATAAGGTTGGGGTGGATATGTATGTGAATTTAACATGGATTTATTCTAACGAACATTCTCACATAGTGCAAATACTGGTTTATCTGAAATTTTATCACACCCTCCCGAATATTATTATATAAATATTGCATGTAGTTGAGGGTAACATTGAAAATTTTCACCCCGAGAAAACCATTGTCAACCGAGGCGTTGCCGAGGTTGACAATGCTTTCTCGAGGGATGAAAAATTCAATGTTACCCTCAACTACATGCAATATTTGTTTTATTATACTGAATGTTATGTAAACTGGAAAGCAGAAAAACTTACGTCTGTTGACATTTGATCAATCACTGTCATGCGATATTTCGTATTTCGATGCGGGTACTCGCGTTTATTACAAACGCTCAAACGACGTCGTCTAGCAATCTACGGCGAACCGTACGCGCATAAATTTGACGCATGTGATAATTTTTTTATAATATCACCCGTTGTCAAGTACTGTTACCCGTTGCTAGATACTATCACCCTGGGGCGCGTGTTTTCTGTTCTCTGAGGGTAACAATATGTTTTTTCAAATGCTTCTCGACCAATCAGGTTCGAGTATTTTACATGAAAGTATAATAAATACAGCTACGGTCTTATATGCACGGTTTGGATTTGATATGGTATTTAGGGACATTGTGTTAAAGGAGCGAAAGGGGAGGGGGAGGGGGGGGGAGGGCTTTGGCTTCAAGAGGTCCCAGGCGATAGTAAAGGTAAATATATTGAAATTAGTATATTAACAATTTGAGTATGAAATATGTACATGACAATTGATATAAGTCTGACGGCTGATTCATATAAGACACTGGGAAGGGACTCTTATTCATCTAATTAGGAAATAATTATTTGTCATAAAAGTGTGTGTTCTATCCTCGCACCTAAAATAACACCTCATATAAATATTAACAGTTTAGTGCAAAATATATATCTTAATTTTAAATATATAACAGCTAAAAATATAACAGCTAAAAATATAACAGCTAAAAGATACAAAGCATCATTGGTTTGTTGACTTTGAAAAAAAAAACCTAGTGCTTGAAACATTCCTTAAACTTTTAATTGGGTTCGATATTCGCGTAATCTATTTCCATAAAAAAGCTAAAAAGTTAAGAAAATCAAGCTCATTTGAGTGTTTATTTCACCTCCGTTTAATTTTACTGGAAAACATTTGACGCGCGGACGCCCAACTGTCTAATTTTTTGGTTTGAAAAAACAACGAATTACTAGAGGTATTTGATATTTACTTCCATGTATAGCACTGTACTATGATAACAAAATACACAGATTTACACAGATAAGACCAACGAACTGGTCACGTGACTGTCACTTGATTTGTCTTCTGAGTATGCATTAGAAATGGCCGTGTGACCAATATTTGTAAACACCAATTTAAAATTAAATAATTCTGGTTAAAACAGGTGAAATGATGTATGACATGCCATACAGACACATAAATACATACGTGCTATGAATTAAAAGTGTTTTACAAGGTGGACAAAATTCAACAAGGGGTTTTAATGACCTCAAGAATTTGTCCATTTTTGGTCTTTATTCGTAACCACAGGACTAATCTCGGCTGAGATTCTGCTCGCAGAAGTCCTTCGTAATTCCTGTCTGGAAATTTACATTCAACTTCGGCTAGTTCTAGCAATTAATGTGCACTAAGGTGACATTGCCGCTCGCCACTTACCGTCTATATGTAACTTAGCCGGTAGTTTGCACTAATCTCATATAAATTACTGCGCAAAACTGAAACATGTATGAAAGTACTTTTCCAACTTTATTGCAGAGGACACCTGTATCCCTCAGGAATGGTGTTCATCCCAAAAAAAGACAATTCCAACAAAAGCAATTTTCTTTGGTTCTTTGCAGTTGATATGAAGGTAGACCAACACGTCTTGTATGTCAGATTTTATCTCATCGCTATGTCCATGAATTTACTCTATTTTCTTCCTATTTCAGCTTGGATGGGTTCCTCAATATTTCATAGACCTGGGGTTTATGCATGGGCAGAAGGCATTTATTGGAAATTTAAGAAGATATATAAAGACAATTGAATGAAATAGCTCAATTTGTCTGGGATATTGCTTTATTCTGTAGCTGACATTGACATTGGAAGTAAATTGTCAGAGAAATTAGCCCAAAACAAAACCGGTGACAAATATAATTGTTTGGATACACGAGTATATGCGTATATTCTTGCGAAGTATCTTACGCTGGTCTCACTCTTGGATCAGTAAACTTCCGGTTGTACCTGCGGTTGCATGACACTTGGAAACATAAAAAAAAAAAATCACTACACCAGAATGGTTTTTGTTTTTATCCAAATATATGATTGATATAGACACTGATTATATGAAATATTAAGCAATGTTAATGTTAATAACAATAATAATGTTAATATAGGCACCTATTATATGAAATATTAAGCATGTTACTAAATGGAATGTCGCATTTATACAAATATATATATATATATATATATATATATATATATATATATGTTCCAAAATCATACGAGTCGGAGAGATTACAGGAAAAGGCACTATACCTTAAAATTATTAAAAACAATAAAAAGAAATGCACTTGGTGACGAACAAGGTTATTGTTATTGTATTGTAGAAACCGCTAATGAAACAATTACGCTTAATGATACAATCTACAGTATAAACCGTTAAATTAATGATACAATCTCCCTAATAATACAATTGTATCATTAATCGTTCCCTTTGCAATGTTGTTGCGACGCTTAATGATACGACCACAAATTTGCAGTCCAAACCGCTAATGATACAAGTTGTATCATTAAGCGTCGCAATAGCTACAAATCTGCAGTGTTTGTTAGAACACCCCCCCCCCCCCCCCAGGGCAACCTAATTTCTCCATGGGGTCAAACTGTTTTTGGAGTACATAGCAATAATAAAAAATTCAAAAGTCAGGACTATCCCAGGATAGTCAAAGACTCAAGTGAGCTTTCCTGATAACATTTTGGTCGTCTGTCTGTCCATCCGTAAACTTTTAATGTTTTCGACTTTCCCCTATAAATAAATAATAAATAAAAATTTCAATAAAAGTCATCCTTGGGTAAAGGCAATTCAAGTTTGTTTAAATGAAGAAACATGCCTCCTTGAAAGGGGAGAAAATCAAGAAAATTGACAGTCTGTCCCCAAGGACACTTGTCGCTCGATATATGTTCCTTAATGAATATACACAATAACGAAACAATACTGGCTGTGCATAAAAAGGTGTCACTCTGTGGAGTCCATAAGGGACACAGGGGCCTACAGGATCGGATTATCCTTCACGATAGCAAAGATTTGTCTTATGTAAAATCGTCAAATTGTCAGCTTTGGTACGAAAACCAAAATTCTTACACCAAAATTAAAGACTGAGATATTTTTGATGATTCCTTTTCAGATCCCATGTGCTCGATTTCAAAATGTTCTGCAAAAACTTGTAAAACTTGTGATATACTGATCATCAGAAATTCATTTAATAGTACTCTCACTGGACGTAGTTTCTGAACCAAATCTTTTGATAATTTGACTTGTAAATCTTCTAACGTTGTCTACGCTATTGAAGTGTAACATGTGTGACTTTATTTATGTGGGAGAAACTAAGGTTCACTTAAAAGAATATCGGGGCACAGATTTCAAATAAATAATGGTGGTAACCAACTTCTTAATGCACCGGACCACTCCAGCTTGTCCATGGGTTTAAGGATTTTGGAAAAAATTTACCATCACACAAACAATTCAACATTAAGTACCCCTTTTCGTAGACAACGAGAATATCACTGGATCAGGAACCTAGGCACTGCATTTCCATATGGATGCAATGATAATGTATATGATGTGGAAAATGTGACTAGTCCACAAGGAAATAACGTAAATGTGATGGGACTCTTTCCCAATACTCAAAGACGGAAATGCAGTCATGGACATCGTTCATATAAAGGACCAAGTATAAATGATGTCACGTTTGATTCACTTTTACCTTACGTCAACAGACAATTAGGTCCACATCATATTCGTACAAAACTTTACTATGTTCCATTGAGAGTTTTACGTCTATACTTGGATTTTTCATCACCTATATATAAACTGAACTCTAGGATTATGAACACGGGTCATGCAAATCGAAATCGTGCCGTTCCTTAAACTCAAATTTACAAAGGAATAGATACCGTCAACATAAGCAACATTTTTCGTTCAGTCGTGTATTCCCACTTATTTCAAGTCTACACCCTGTATATTTCCTACAGTTATACTTCTACTATTGCATCCAAACTTTGCAGTGCCTAGATATAGACCATCTTATACGTAATCCACCAACATGTTCTTGTTCTTCATCTTCTTTCAACTGTTGTCCAACTGGACATGTCATTACTGGTGGTGTTGATATAGTTCAAAATGAAGACCTCAAATCACTTATTCTAAAAGGTTCTGAATGCAGAGAACCTCGGTCTTTCAATTGGCGACAGACTTCATCTCTATTATGAATTCTGTCGAAGATTATGCCAGAAGATGGGCTAAATATGAAAAAGAACTTGATACATTGTCGGAATGGGTTAAAAGCATAAGAAGAATATCAAAATCCCGCATTAGACATATTAAAACAGAAGTACGTACCATCTGTGTTTAGTAAACCAGAAGTGATAAAAGAATTAGGTTACATGAGCAATATGTTTTGATTCCAGCTGACAAAGTTTGTAACAACATTTTCTTTGTTTGTAAGGCTCATTATTACAACTATTTAAACGAACTCCAAATGCTTCAGTTTTAGACACATTAATATCCCAGTCAATGGGTCGAATGAATATGAGTTACTGGGTTCCTAAACTATATAAAAACCCTTACAAAGATACATGTACATTGCTGGATCCAGTAATTGCTCTACCAAGCTCCTCATCAAAATATTAACAGCTGTTAATGTAAATGTTAATGGAGAGTTACATAAATCTACAGGGCATGCCTTCCAGCTCACAAAAGCAATACGGAATGGCGACATATCAGCGGCTGATCGTATTCGTTCCGCATCTAATGCTTTAGAAGCAAAGCGCATTGGTGATGTCGTGAAGACTAATTCGTCTTGGGAAACAGAGAAAGTTGAGGTCATGACAACAATTATTGAAGCGAAATTCAAGCAGGTGAAATCTTTCAGAGATACAGTACAAAAGCTTGACCCTAACACAACTGTGGTAGAAGCTACACAGGACGATTTTTGGGGGAGCGGTTTGGATGAAGCTGCCACGCTTAATACACGCCCAAAGGCCTGGCCGGGCTTAAACAAGCTTGGTAAAATCATTAAAACTGTCGCTAAAAAACAATTGAAAAAGCCACGGAGCAACTCTGTACCTACGCAGCCAGCCCGAAAATCATCCAGAAACAAGCAGCAGGAGATCACGACTTTTGTTAGCCAGTTGAAAGATGGTAATAACAAACGGTCACGTGACAACCTGACCACTGATGATGGAGACTATAGGTCAGACATGGACAGTGATTAAGGTGATGGACAGTGATTAAGGTATTAGAACACTAGCCCTTAAATGACCACAAGTCCTTTGTTAAAATTCTTCTCTTTAAATGCTAGAGGTTTGAATGACTATAATAAGCGTAATACATTGTATGATTGGTTACAAGATTTAGATATAGATATTGTATTATTACAAGAAACTCATTTTATAGAAACAAGGGAATACTCATATAATGCAAGGTGGCGAGGAACCAGCTATCATTGCTTTTCAGACTCGTCCTCGAGCAGAGGTGTGTCAATTCTTATTAGACAAAACCTTGCTTTTGAATTTATTAATTGTCATAGATCCACTGATGGGCGTAAGATATTATTGAATAGTAAGTTCAATGACACTGTTTTTACTATTGCTAATTTATATGCTCCAAACAAAGTACTAAATAGAAAATCTTTTTTTTTACAAATTCTAAATCTTGGATTAAAAAAAAAGCATCTAATACCGAAAATTTACTCGTTTTTGGAGATTTTAATTGTAAACTTGATGAAAATCAAGATTTTGACACTAGTAAACATCAATTAGTTCTACTACTTAGACAGCTTGAATTAAGTGATATTTGGACTAAAATGAACGAAAATAAATCAGGTTTTACATGGTGCAATGCACATAATATATCATACAGCAGAATTGACTACGCCTTTATATCAGAAAACGTTAGCTATTCTATTGATTCTTTAACACTACGAAATTGCCCCCAAGTAAATAATAATAGATTAAGTGATCACCTCGGACTTAGATTAGATCTAATTATAAATCAAAATAAGAGAGGATCCGGATATTGAAAAATGAATACTTCCATTTTATTAGATAAAGATTACTGTACAAACATAAATCAAATGTTAATGGAAAAAGAATTAGAAATTAATGCTATCGAATGTCCACACGAACGTTGGGAAAACGTTAAGTATTTAATTAAGTAGAATTTTCAATAAAGAGAAGTAAACGTTTGAAACAAAAGGCTAAGACAATCGAGGAAAAAATAAAAATAATTGAAAGTAGTCCACCGGAGGAAATAAATTATACAGAAAAAAAAAATCTAGAAAAGGAATTAAACGATATTTATGAAAATAAATCAAAAGGAGCCTATATAAGATCAAAGGCTAACTGGATAAAGTATGGAGAAAAATGTTCATCTTATCTTTTTAATCTTGAAAAAAAGCATCAAAACAATAATGTAATTGAAAAAATTGTAGAGGGTAATAACACATCATATACTAATAACGAAATCTTGGGTCAGCTATGTGATTTTTATGAAATCCTTTATTCTTCAGAAAGGCCAAACATACATCGCGGAAACGAATATTGAAAATAAACTAAACGATGTGGAAAAAAATATATGCGATAGTCTCCCAACTTTATCCGAATGCGAAGACGCAATTAGAAATATGAAAAAACAATAAATCTCCAGGTACAGATGGTATACCAGTTGAATTTTACAAAATTTTCTGGAATGATATTAAGCATTACTTCTTCAGTTCTTTGATAAAATCTTTTGAAAGTAAAGAGCTCCCAAAATCGCAGAGGATGTCAATAATAAGTCTTATTCATAAAAAAGGTAAAAAGTCAAATGTTAGAAATTATAGACCAATTAGTCTAACAAATTGCGATTATAAGATTCTTGCATTTCTTTTGGCTAAACGTTTACAAACAGTCATATCAAAACTTATAAATATAGACCAATCAGCATATATTAAAGGCAGATATATTGGGAATAATGCTCGATTAATTCAAGATATTTTTGACTACTGTGAAGATCATAACGAAGATGGCATTTTATTATTTTTAGATTTCGAAAAAGCCTTTGATACCGTAGAATGGAGTTTTATGATGGAAACCTTACAAGCTTTAAATTTTGGAACAAATTTTATCAACTGGATTACAACCTTATACAATCAACCTTTATTTAGAGTAAAAAATAACGGTTACATATCTAAAACTTGTAAAATGACTAGAGGTATTCGTCAAGGATGTCCAATATCAGCATTACTGTTCATCATCACAGTAGAGATGTTAGCTACAAGAATTAGATCTTCTGACATAATACATGGTTTTGAAATTGGAATTAACAAAGAGATAAAAATTATACAACATGCAGATGATTCCACAAGTCCCCTAAAGGACGTGCAATCAGTAAAACAAGTAATTAAACCTGTAAAACAATTCTCTGGAGTCGCAGGTCCAAAGCTTAATCTAAGGAAATCAGAATGTATATTGCTAGGTTCTTTAAAAAACACATGTGAAAAGATTGAAAATGTAATTACAACAAATAATTCAGTTAAAACATTTGGTATATTTATAGGACATAACAAAATGTTGTGTCAAGAAAAAAATTGGATAGGAAAAATCAATCAAATTATTAGCATACTCGATAACTCGGGGAAAAGATATTTAACAATTTTTGGTAAAAAAGAAATAATCAATAATCTCATTATTTCTGAATTGCAATACGATGCGTCGATAATTCCCAATCCGCCTGATGAAATATTTAAGCAACTGAACAGAAAGATATTTAATTTCGTATGTAATAGCAGGGAAAGAATCAAAAGAAATACACTTATTGGAAAGGAATTGAAAGGTAGAATAAAAATTATTGATGTTGAATCCAAGTTTTTCTCACTAAAAGCGTCTTGGATTGCACGTCTGCTATGTACTAAATCCAGTCTCTTAACATTTCTTGAACATAAATTTCAAAAAGAAAATCTATCGCTGAGGTATATAATTAAAACAAACTTAAGAGATGTAAAAGAATATAAAGATATGACATTTCTGCCGTTGTTCTATAAAGAAGTAATTTGCACTTTTAACAAAACCAAAATGATTACTTCGGATGAATTCTTATCTTTACCAATTTGGAAAAATGACCTATTTCAGTTCAAAAACCATCCAATTTATTTTCCCAATTGGGTCAAGTCAGGAGTTCTATACACCAAAGATTTATATGATAACAATGGTGTATTTAGAGATTTAAAATATTTTCAAGATTTAATCTCTCATAGAAACAATATTATCTGTGAATACTATATTTTTAAAAACAATGTTCAACCGCTTTACTCGTATATTTGACTGCAAAAAAGCGCCCTATATTAATATTAAAGACAACATGCATGTATTATTTAAAGGAAATAACTGTAAATATATTGAATATCAAATCATCTTTCTTCTATAACATATTAGTTGATAACAAGTTCATTAAACCAATCACAGAAAACTTTTGGACGGAAAAGTTTGACATTCCGAAATCTTTATGGAAGACAATTTATCTCTTAAAAGTCGCAAAAATTTCAGATAAACAAATATCAGAGTTTAACTATAAATTATTACATAAACTTTTGAATAATAATCTGAATGTTAGCAAATGGAATCCAAATATACAAAAATATTGTGAAAACTGCGGTGAAATTGAAAACATAGAACACCTTATATACGCCTGCAGATCGTCTAAAAGAATATGGAAAAGGATTAATAATGTACTAAATCTTGATATTTCTTGGAAACATATCGTCATAGGCTTTTATAATGAAGCAAATCTATCAGAGGCTCTTAATATTTTTATTTCTTTCATTGCACTGAAGATTTATAAATATAAAATGAAATGTAGACTAACTGAAACCTCTTGTAACAGTGAAAATTTATATATCTCAGTGAAACGGGCTTTAAATACATATCAATACATTGCAAAAAAATCGTATTCAAATGTATGTATTAAAAATATATCTAAGAAAGTTTTTACAACTTTTGATACTTGATTTGAATTTTGTATATGAGAGGCCCGATGTGGAGGGAGACGGCTCCTTCACATTTTGTTTACCTGGAGGCAATTGGAATCTTTGTGTATGTGGTAGTGTGCCTTTCATGTGATAAATAATAGTGTTTTTGTGTATGTGTGTATTTATGAATAGTATGACTTGACAATTCAATCTAACTATTGCATGAAATTGCATTATGTTGATGAATTATTTATATATTTGTTGATATTGAATTAAATAAAAGATAAAAAAAAAAAAAAAACCAGCTGTTAATGATCAGCAAAACCTCAAAAAGTATCATACGGCGTTTATCCAAATCTTCCAAATTCAAAAATATCTCCCAAGTTCAGTTTCTTCGATCGTGGGGAAGTTTTTACTATCTACAATATATATCCAATCTGCAGTCGTAGACCCTGTGTTGTGTTGATGTTGTGTCGTAGACCCTGTGCTGTGTTGATGTTGTGTCGTAGACCCTGTGCTGTGTTGTGTCGTAGACCCTGTGTTGTGTTGTGTCGTAGACCCTGTGTTGTGTTGTGTTGTGTCGTAGACCCTGTGCTGTGTTGTGTCGTAGACCCTGTGTTGTGTTGTGTTGTGTCGTAGACCCTGTGTTGTGTTGTGTTGTGTTGATGTTGTGTCGTAGACCCTGTGTTGTGTTGTGTTGATGTTGTGTCGTAGACCCTGTGTTGTGTTGTGTTGTGTTGATGTTGTGTCGTAGACCCTGTGTTGTGTTGTGTTGATGTTGTGTCGTAGACCCTGTGTTGTGTCGTAGACCCTGTGTTGTGTTGTGTTGTGTCGTAGACCCTGTGCTGTGTTGTGTCGTAGACCCTGTGTTGTGTTGTGTTGTGTCGTAGACCCTGTGTTGTGTTGTGTTGTGTTGATGTTGTGTCGTAGACCCTGTGTTGTGTTGTGTTGTGTTGTGTCGTAGACCCTGTGTTGTGTTGTGTTGATGTTGTGTCGTGACCCTGTGTTGTGTTGTGTTGATGTTGTGTCGTAGACCCTGTGTTGTGTTGTGTTGATGTTGTGTCGTAGACCCTGTGTTGTGTTGTGTTGATGTTGTGTCGTTTATACCAGGCGGATCTAACCATGAAGTATCAAGAAACATAACGCATCACCAAATTAACGTCCATTCAACACCGTCATAGTAAATCATTTGTTTACATACATTCATTACATACATTCCATTTTGATGAATCCGTCAGAGGGAATAGCGTACTTTGAACCAAGAATTCATAAAAAATGTATTTATCTGATAATATTTACATTTGCCAATGCACTTGATTACATGACAGTACTAATGAAATTGACATTCAATTTCTTGTAACATGAAGTCGGTCATGTGATCAGTCTTTTTTTTTTTTTTTGCGTATGAATACAATCATCGCCTCAAAAAAAAATCCTGTACTTTCACCCCATCTCCTTTTCACCACTTTTAAAAAGTAGAAATAGTGCGAGTAAAATTCCGAAATGGTTGAGTATTTTGGATAATACTTGTCTCTTTCACATCTGCACCCCTTCCTCTCGTAAACCCTGGATCTGCCACTGCAATGACATCATAACAAAAACAGATTTTTTGTAAACATACCGGAATTTCATCAATTTGTAAAATAGAAACACACCGTTGAGTTGTTTCATTTTAAACACCGTCTGCATCCCGTAATTGTTTCATTTCGCACCGAAAGACGTTTCGTACTAAGACGATTCGCACTAGGACGGTTCGCCCCTATTTGCAGTGCGAAACGTCCCATGCATTTTCCAATTACTTTGGTTATTATCTACTAAAAAATCAACACAAAATAAATAGTACTCAGAAACCAGCCCACAATAAACAGTACTCAGAAACCAGCACACAATAAACAGTACTCAGAAACCAGCAAACAAAAAATAGGACTAAAAAGATCAAATACAATAAATGATACTTAGAAACGAGCACAAAATAAATAGTACTCAGAAACAAGCACAAAATAAATAGTACTCAGAAACCAGAACACATCAAACAGTACCCAGAAACCAGAAGACAATAAACAGTACTCAAAAACCAGCATTCTATAAACAGTATTCAGAACCCAGCACAAAATAAACATTACTCAGAAACCAGCACGCAATAGATAGCACGCAGAGGAACAAAGACAATGAATAGTACTCAAAAACCAGAACAATAAATAGTTAAAACGCACAAAATAAACACTACTCAGAAACCAGCTCACAATTAACAATACTCACCAACAATACTCATTCAACAACAGTAGTCAAACAATAAACAGTACTCATGACCATGTCTGCATACTATAAACACAAAATAACACAAAATAAATATTACTCAGAAACCAGCACACAATAAACAGTGCTCAGCAACCAGCAAACGATAAATAGTACTCGGAAGGACAAATACAATAAACAGTATTCAGGAACAAGCACACAATTAAAAAGAACTTAGAAACCATAGTACTAAAAAATCAATACAAAATAAACAGTACTCAGAAACCAGCCCACAATAAACAATACTCAAAAACCAGCAATCTATCATCAGAACCAAGCACAAAATAAACAATACTCAAAAACCTGCACACAAGAGATAGCACCCAGAACAAAGACAATGAATAGTACTCTCAAACCAGAACAACAAATAGTTAAACCGCACAAAATAAACACTACTCAGAAACCAGCTCACAATAAACAATACTCACCAGCATACTTAAAACTACTTAGAAAATAGCATATAATAAACTGTATTCAGAAACTCACAAACAATAAATAATACTCAAGAACCAACACTAAATAAATAGTACTCAGGAACAAGCACACAAAAAATAGTACTCAAAAACCAGTAGAAAATAAAAAGGACACAGAAACCATAGTACTAAAATATCAACACAAAATAGTTAGTACTCCGTAACCAGCCCACAATAAACAGTACTCAGAAACCAGCACACACTAATAAACAGTACTCAGAAACCAACACACGATAGATTTTACTCAGAACAAAAAAAAAAAATTCTCAGATACCAGCACACAATAAACAGTAATCAGCTACCAGCAAACAATAAATAGAACTCAAAAGATCAAATGCAATAAATGATACTTAGAAAAGAGCACAAAATAAATATTACTCAGAAACAAGCATAAAATAAATAGTATTCAGAATCCAGAACACATCAAACAGTACCCAGAAACCAGCCGACCAGCAAATACAATAAACGATACTTAGAAACGTGCACAAAATAAATAGTACTCAGAAACCAGTACAAAATAAATAGTACTCAGAAACCAGTACAAAATAAATAGTACTCAGAAACCAGTACAAAATAAATAGTACTCAGAAACCAGTACAAAATAAATAGTACTCAGAAACCAGTACAAAATAAATAGTACACAGAAACCAGTACAAAATAAATAGTACTCAGAAACCAGTACAAAATAATTAGTACTCAAAAACCAGTACAAAATAAATAGTACTTAGAAACCAGAACACATCAAACAGTACCCAGAAACCAGCAGACAATAAATAGTACTCAAAAACCAGCATTCTATAAACAGTATTCAGAACCCAGCACAAAATATATATTACTCAGAAACCAGCACACAATAAACAATACTCGGAAACCAGCTCACAATAAACAATACTCTCCAGCATACTTAAAACAGTACTTAGAAAATAGCATATAATAAACGGTATTCAGAAACCCACAAACAATAAATAATACTCAGAAACAAGCACAAAATAAATAATACTAAAAAGTCAGCGCAAATAAATAGTACTCAGAAACAAGCACACATTAAACAGTACTCAGTAACAACCAAACGATAAATAGTACTTAAAAAGACAAATAAAATAAACAGTACTCAGGAACAAGCAAACCAAAAATAGTACTTAAACAATACTTAGAAGCGAGTATTGTATAAACATTACTCAGAAACCAGGTCACTATAAACTGTAATCATAACCCTGCAAACAGTTCTCAGAAATCAGCACAAACAGTACTCTGAAACCTGCAAACGATAAATAATATTCAGAAGAACAAAGCAATGAATAGCAATCACAAACCAGAACAATAAATCGTTAAACAAAATAAAAACCAGCTGACAATAAACAATACTCACCAGCAAACACAATAAACAGTACGTATGAACAAAACACAATAAATAGTATTTAGAATCAAGGACCCAATCAATAGAGAACCAAGAAACTAGCACAGAGAAAATATTCAGAAACCAACACACAATAATTAATCATCAGAAATCAAGCACCCAATAAACAGTAATCAGGAAGCAGCACACAAAAACAGTACTCAGAAACCAGCACACAATAATTAATCATCAGAAATCAAGCACCCAATAAAACAGTAATCAGAAACAAGCACCCAATAAACAGTACTCAGCAACAAAAACACAATAAACAGTACTCAGGAAACAAAACACAATATATAGTACTCAGAGGGAAAAATGCAATAAATAGTCCTAAGAAACCAGCACACGATAAATAGTGCTCAGGACAAATACAATAAACAGTACTCAAAAACCAGCAAACAATAAACAGTACTCAGAAAGCAGCACACAATAAACAGTACTCAGAAGCCAGCAAAGAATAAACAGTACTCGGAAGCCAGCAAACTATAAACAGTACTCAGCAACAAACAGACGATAAATAGTATTCAGAAGGACAAATGCGATGAATAGTACTCAGAAACCAGCACACAATAAATAGTACTCAAAAATCAGAAAACAAGCACACAATCAATAGTACTCAGAAAGACAAATATAAAAAATGTACTCAGAAACAATCAGTATAAACAAGAATAAACAATATTCAGAAACCTAAACAAAATAAACTACCCAGTAACCTGCACACAATAAATAGTACTCAGAAACCAGCAAACTATAAACAGTGCTTAGATGCCAGCGCAGAATAAACAGTACTCAGCACACAATGAATAGTACACAAAATGACAACAGTAATAAAAAACTAGTACAATAGGTAGTACTCAGAAACCAGTAAATAATAAAAAGTACTGGAAAACCAGCACCCAAGACACGATAATAGTACTTAGAAACAAATACACAATTAAACAGTACAAAATTACAAAACACAGTGAACAGTACTCAGAAAGCAGAACTCAATAATACTCAGAAGGACAAACATAATAAATAGTACTGAGAAAGACAAATACAATTAACAGTACTCAGAAACCAGCACACAATAAATAGTACTCAGAAGGACAAACATAATCAATGGATACTCAGAAACCAGCACGCAATAAATAGTACTGATAAAGCAGCACACGATAAACAGTACTCAGAAACCAGAAAACTATAAACAGTACACACAATCAAGCATGCAATAAATAGAAACCAGCAAACTATAAAGAGTACTCAGAAACCAAGACATAATAAATAGTAAGAAGCACTATTATAATATAATATCCAACACACAATAAATAGTACTGAGAAGGTAGAATAAACAGTACTCAGAAACAAGCACACAACAAATTCTCAGAAACAAGCAAACAATCAACTCAGAAACCAGAACAGTACTCAGAAGGACAATAAACGGTACTCAAAAACCAGCAAACAATAAAAAGTACTCAGAACGCAGCAAACAATAAACAGTATTCAGGTTTGTGAACGTTGACTTTCCTTGTATGTGGCTCGTGTGTTATGGTTGTTATAATTTGTTGTCATCAACTTTATTGTCATCACATCTCACTAACTTTTGAACCTTGGTTTCATGATGATTTTGACAACAGGCGATATGGTCTTGGAGTCTAAATCTTGAATGCATTTCTTTCATCTTTATGAGATATAACTGTCTATTATAAAGTACCGGGTGTATGAGTATCATCTTTTATCATATAGTATAATGATTAAAGGTCAAATTTGATGACGTCATTTGTAGAATGTGATATTTTTTATTCCTGTTTACAGTTTATTGTGTGCTGGTTTCTGAGTACTTTTTATTGTATTTGTCTTTCTGAGGATTATCCTAGTTAATTGTGTGCTTGTTTCTAAATACTGTTTTATTGCTGGCTGCTGAATGTTTTTGTATTTGTATTTCTGAGTACTATTTATTGTATTTGCTTTTCTAAATACTGAGCACTGCTAGTACCTGAGTATTGAAAATTGTGTGGTGGACAAAACTTCATATCTCCCACTCAAACATCATATCTCCCCAGCATATTTACCTCTTGGGCAACCTCATTTTGTGCTGGTTTCTGAGTACTGTTCATTATGTGCTGATTTCTCAGTGCTGCTTATTGTGTGCTTGTTTCTGAGTACTCTTTATTGTCTGCTGGTAGCTGAATACTTTTCATTGTGTACTGGTTTCTGAGTGCTGCTTATTGTTTACTCGTTTCTTAGTACTATTCACTATGTCCTGATTTCTGAGTACTGTTTATGGTGTACTGTTCATTATGTGTTGGTTTCTGAGAACTGTTCATTATTTGCTGGTTTCCGAGTACTGTTCATGGTGTGCCTGGTTTCTGAGTTCTGTTTATTCTATTTGTCCTTTTAATTACCATTTCTCTTGTGCTTGTAGCTGAGTACCGTTTATTGTTTGCCGCTTTCTGAGTACTGTTCATTACGTGTTGGTTTCTGAGTGCTGCTTATTGTGTGCTGCTTTCTGAGTAATCTTTATTGTCTGCTTGTAGATGGGTACTGTTCATTATGTGCTTGTTTCTGAGTGCTGCTTATCGTGTGCTGGTTTCGGAGTACTGTTCAATGTGTGCTGGTTGTTGATTACTGTTTAATGTGTTGGATTCTGAGTAATGTTCATTGTGTCTTGAATTTTGAGTGCTGCTCATGGTGTGCTGGTTTCTGAGTACTGTTTATTCTATTTTTCCTTTTGAATTACTATTTATATTGTGCTCATATTTCAGTTCTGTTTGCTGCTTTCTGAATACTGTTCATTATGTGCCGATTTCTCAGTGCTGCTTATTGTTTTCTCCTTTCTGAGTACTCTTTATTGTCTGCTGGTAGCTGAATACTTTTCATTGTATGCGTGTTTGTGATTGTTCCTTATTGTGTGCTTTTTTCTGAGTACTGTTCATTAAGTAATGTTTTGGTGGTTCCTGTTACTGTTTATTTTGTGCTGGACTCTGAATACTCTTCATTGTTTCCTGAATTTTGAGTGCTGCTTATGGTGTGTTATGGTGTGTTTTTCTGAGTACTGTTCATGGTGTTCTGGTTTCTGAGTATTATTTATTCTATTTTTCCTCTTGTGCTTGTTATTGAGAACTGTTTATTATTTGCTGGTTTTTGAAGACTTCCGAGTACTATTCATTCTGTACTGATTTCTAAGTTTCTTTTATTGTGTGCTAGTTTCTGAGTATGTTCATTATTTGCTGATTTCTGAGTACTGTTCATTATGTTCTGGTTCTCATGATTTTTGTGTGCTGATTTGTAAGTACTGTTCATTATTTGTGTTAATTTCTCTTTATTTTATTTGTCCTTTCAGTACTATTTATCCTGTTCTTGTATCTGAGTACTGTTGATTGTTTGCTGGTTTCTGAGTACTATTTATTCTGTGCTGATTTCTAAGTGCTGTTGATTATTTATTTGTTTCTGAGTACTATTCATTGTATACTGCTTATTGTTTGCTGGTTTCTGAGTAATGGTCATTATTATGTGTTTGTTTCAGAATGCTGCTTATTATTCAATGTGTGCTGGTTCCGCGTACTGTTTATTGTGTGCTGGTTGGCGAGTACTGTTAATAATGTGCTGGTTTCTGAGTGCTGCTTATTGTATGATTTTTTCTGAGTACTCTTATTTTTTGTTGGTAGCTGAATACTTTTCATTGTGTGCTGGTTTCTGAGTACTGTTATGTGCTGGTTTTTAAGTACTGTTTGATATCCTTTTGAGTACCATTTATCTTGTGCTTGTTCGGAGTACGGTTCATTATGCACTGGTTTTTGAGTGCTGCTTATTGTTTGCTTGTTTCTGAGTACTGTTTATTTTATTTGTCCTTTTGAGTACTATTTATCTTGTGCTTCTTTTTGAGTACTGTTTATTATTTGCTGGTTTCCGAGTACTGTTTATTGTGTGCTGGTTCATGAGTGCTGCTTATTGTCTGCTGGGTTCTGAGTACTGTTCATTGCGTGGTAGTTTATTAGTACTGTTTATTATGTGGTGGTTATTTTGTGCTATTTTCAGAATACTGTTCATTGTGAGCTTGTTTCTGAGTGCTGCTTATTGTGTGCTGCTTTCTGAGTACTGTTCTTTGTGTTGGTTTCTGAGTGCTGATAATTGTGTGTTGCTTTCTGAATATTCTTTATTGTCTGCTGGTAGCTTGTTTCTGAGTGCTTCTTAATTTGTTGTTGTTTCTGAGTACTGATTATTGTTTGCTGGTCACTGAGTTCTGTTCATTGTGTGCTGGTTTCAAAGTGCTGTTCATTATGTGCTGCTTATTGCGTGTTGATTTCTGAGTACTCTTTATTGACTGCTGGTATTGGAATACCGTTCATTGTGTGCTTGTTTCTGAGTGCTGCTTCTTATCTGCTGGTTTTTAAGTACTGCTTATTCTTTGCTGGTTTCTGAGTACTGTACCATGTGTTTGTTTCTGAGTGCTGCTTATTGTGTGCTTGTTTTTGAGTTATTGTTCATGGAGGGCTGCTTTCTGCTTTCTGAATAGTGTTTTTTCTATTAGTCCTTTGAGTACTATATATCTTGTGCTTGTTGCTGAGTACTGTTTATTGCTGACTGTTTTCTGAATGTTGCTTATTGTGTGCTATTTTCTGAGCGCTGCTTATTGTGTTATGGTTTCATTATAAACTGGTTTCTGAGTGCAGCTTATTGTGTGGTGGTTTCTGAGTTCTGTTCATTGTGCGTTGGTTTCTAAGTACTGTTCATTGGGTTGGTTTCTGAGTACTGTTCATTATGTGCTGGTTCTCACGCTGTATTATTGTCTGCTTATTGCGTGCTGGTTTTTGAGTACTGTTCATTGCGTGCTGGTTTCTAAGTACTGTTCATTATGTGCTTGTTCTCACGCTGGTTATTGTCTGCTGGTTTCCGAGTGGTGCTTATTGTATGCTGTTTTCAGGGTAGATTTCATTATGTTTTGGTTTTAGAGTGCTGTTTATTATGAAGTACTGTTTAGTTTAATATGTGTTGCATTCGGAGTACTTTTTATTGTGTAGTGTTCAATGTGTGCTGGTATCTGAGTACTGTTTATTGTCTGCTGGTTTCTGAATAGTGTTCATTGTGTTCTGGTTATTGAGTACTGTTCTGCTGATTTCTTAGTACTGTTTATTCTGTGCTGGTTGTCATTTGCTTATTTTGTGATGGTTTCCGAGAACTGATAATTATGTTCTGGTTTCTGAGGGCTGCTTTTTTCCCCCCTGGTTTCTGATTTCTGTTCATTGTGTGCTGTTTTCTGAGTGCTGCTTATTGTGTGCTGGTTTCTGAGTATTGTTCATTTTATTCTGGTTTCCGAGTGATGCTTATTGTGTAATCATTTCTGAGTACTGTTCATTGTGTGCTGGTTTCTGATTTCTGTTAATTGTGTGCTGTTTTCTGAGTACTGTTTATTGTGTACTGGTTTTTGAGTACTATTCATTGTGTGCTAGTTTCTGAGTACTGTTTATTGTGTGCTGGTTTCTGAGTACTGTTTTTTCTGTGCTGGTTTCAGAGTAGGGTTCCATTATGCACTGTTTTCTGAGTCCTACTTATTGTGTGCTGGTTTCTGAGTGTTCCTTATTGTGTAATCGTTTCTGAGTACTATTCATTGTGTGCTATTTTATGTTCTGGTTTCTCAGGGCTGCTTTTTTTTCCCCCTGGTTTCTGATTTCTGTTCATTGTGTGCTGTTCATTTTATTCTGGTTTCCGAGTGATGGTTATTGTGTAATCGTTTCTGAGTACAGTTCATGGTGTGCTGCTTTCTTAGTACTGTTTATTATGTGCTGGTTCTCATGCTGATTTTTATGTGCTGATTTTCGAGTACTGATCATTATGTTTTGGTTTTTCAGGGCTGCTTATTTTGTGCTGGTTTATGAGTTCTGTTCATTGTATGCTGTTTTCTGAGTGCTGCTTATATTGTGTGCTTGTTTCTGAGTACTGTTCATAATGTGCTGGTTTCTGGGTGCTGCTAATTGTGTGAAACTTTCTGAATACTTTTTATTGTGTGCTGGTATTTAAATACTTTTCATTGTGTGCTGGTTTATGAGTGCTGCTTATTGTGTGCTTGTTTCTGAGTAGTATTCATTGTGTGCTAGTTTCTGAGTTCTGCTTATTGTGTGCTTGTTTCTGAGTACTAGTCATTGTGTGCTGGTTTCTGAATGCTGTTTATTGTCTTCTGGCTTTTGGTACTATTTATTTTGTGCTTGTTTCTGAGTACTGTTCTTTATGTGTTGGTTTCTAAGTACCGTTCATTATGCGCTGGTTTCTGTGTTCTTCTTATTGAGTGCTGGTTTTTGAGTACTTTTTATTATCTTCTGGTAGCTGAATTTTGAGTTTGTTTCTGAGTGCTGATTATTATGTTCTGATTTCTGAGTATTGTTCATTATGTGCTGGTTTCTGAGTGCTGTTTATTTGTTGCTATATTCTGAGTACTGTTTATTATGTGTGTTGCTTTCTGAGTACTGTTCGTTATCTGCTGGTTTTTGAGTTCTGCTAATTATGTGCTGGTTTATGAGTTTTCTATATTGTCTGCTGGTAGTTGAATAATTTTCATTGTGTGCTGATTTCTGAGTGCTGCTTATTATGTGCTTGTTTCTTAGTACTGTTCATTATGTGCTGGTTTCTGAGTGCTGCTTATTGTGTGCTATTTTCTGAATGTTGCTTATTGTGTAGTCGTTTCTGAATACTATTCATTATATGCTGGTTTTTGAGTGCTGCTTATTGTGTGTTGGTTTCCGAGTACTGTTCTTTAATGGCTGGTTTCTGAGTGCTGTTTATTGTCTCCTGCTTTCTAGGTACTATTTATTTTGTGCTGGTTTCTGAGTGCTACTTATTATGTTCTTGTTTCTGAGTACTGTTCATTGCGTGCTAATTCTCTTAGTACTGTTCATTATGTGCTGGTTCTCATGCTGCTTATTGTTTGCTGTTTTGAAAGTACTGTTCATTGTGTGCTGTTTTCTGAATACTTTTCATTGTATGCTTAATTCTAAGTGCTGTTTAATTTGTGCTGGTTTCTGAGTACTGTTTATTGTGTGCTGATTTCTGAGTACGGCTCAGTATGTGCTGGTTTCTGAGTGTTGCTTATTATGTTCTAGATTCTGATTACTGTTCATTTTGTGCTGGTTTCTGAGAACTGTTCTCTGTGCTTGTTTCTGAGCTTTCTGAGTACTGTTTGTTATATGATGGTGTCTGAGTGCTGCTTATTGTGTGCTGGTTTCTTGGTACTCTTTATTGTCTGTTGGTAACTGAATATTTTTAATTGTGTGCTGGTTTCTGAGTTCTGCTTATTGTATGCTTGTTTCTGAGTACTGTTCATTGTGCGTTGGTTTCTGAGTACTGTTCATTATGTGCTGGTTTCTGAGTGCTGCTTATTGTGTGCTTATTTCTGAGTACGGTATATTCTATTTGTCCATTTCAATACTATTTATCTTGTGCTTGTTTTTGAGTGCTATTTATTGTTGCTGGTTTCTTAATACTATTAATTGAGGTGCTAGTTTTTGAGTACTGTTTATTGTGACCTGGTTTCTGAATACTGTTGAGTGCGTGCTGGTTTCTTAGTACTGTTTATTATGTGCTGGTTCACATGCTGCTTATTGTGTGTTAGTTTCTGAGTTGTGTTCATTCTGTGCTGTTTTCAGACTGCTGCTTATTGTGTGGTGATTTCTGAGTACTGTTCATTATGTGCTGGTTTCTGAGTGCTGCTAATTGTGTGCAGCTTTCTGAATACTCCCTATTGTCTGCTGGTAGCTGAATACTTTTCATTGCGTGCTGATTTTTTGAGTGCTGCTTATTGTGTGCTGTTTTCTGAGTTCTGTTTATTTTGTGCTGGATTCTGAGTAGTTTTTATTGTGTGCTCCTTTCTGAAACCTCTATTCTTTGTATGTTTCTGAGTACTGTTTAGTGTATTTGTCAATCTGAGTACTATTTAATTTGGGCTGATTGCTCAATAGTTTATTGAATGATGGTTTCTGAACATTGTTTATTGTGTGCTGATTTCTAAGTACTGTTCAATGTGTGTTCGACTCTGTGTACACTTTATTGTCTGTTGGTTGATGGGTATTATTCATTATGTGCTCGTTTCTGACCACTGTTCATTGTGAGTCTGATTACTGTTTAATGTGTTGCATTCAGAGTATATTTTATTGCTGAGTACTGTTTATTATGTGCTGTATTCTGAGTAGTCTTTTTTGTATGCTGCTTTCTGAAAACTCTCTATTCTATGCTTGTTTCTGAGTACAGTTTAGTGTATTTGTCAAGCTGAGTACTATTTAATGTCGGCTGATTGCTTAGTAGTTGATAGAGAGATGGTTTCTGAGTACAGTTTATTTTGTGCTGGTTTGTGAGTACTGTTTAATATGTGTTCGATTCTGTGTACTCTCTATGTTGGTTGATGAATACTATTTTTATGTGCTGGTTTCTGATATTTGTTCATTGTGAATGTGTGCTGCTTTGTGAGTACTTTATTTTCTGCTGGTATCTGAATACTTTTCGTTGTGTGGTGGTTACTGAATGTTGAGTACGGTTCATGGTGTGCTGATTTCTGAGTACTGATTTTTCTATTTGTCCTTTTTGTACTAATTATCTTGTGCTTGTTGCTGAGTACTGTTCATTTAATTGTGAGCCGGTTTCCGAGTACTATTCATTGTGTTCTGATTTCTGAGTACTGTTTATTGTGTGCTATTTTCTGATTACTGTTCCTTGTGAGCTGGTAGCCGAATACTGTTTAATATGTGTTGGTTTCTGAGCACTATTCAGTATGTGCTCCTTACTGTGTGATGCTGAATGTGTGCTGGTGTCTGAGTACTGTTCATTGTGTGCTGGTTTCCGAGTTCTGCTTATTTTGTGCTGGTTTCTATGTACTATTTATTTTGTTCTTGTTTCTGAGTAGTTTTTATTGTTTGCGGGTTCCTGAATACTATTAATTATGTGCTGCTTTCCAAGTGCTGCTGTTTTCTGAGTACAGATCATTGCGTGTTGTTTTCTGAGTACAGATCATTGTGTATTGTTTTCTGAGTACTGATCATTGCAAGCCATTTTTCTAGTACTGTTTATACTGCGTGCCAGTTTTTGAATACTGTTTATTGCGTGCTGATTTCTTAGTACTGTTCATTATATGCTGGTTCTCATATTGTGTGCTGGTTTCCGAGTACTGTTCATCATGTGTTGGTTTCTGAGTGCTGCTTAATTGTGTCTTGGTTTGTGAGTGCTACTTATTGTGTGCTTGTTTCTAAGTACTGTTCATTGTTTGCTGGTTTCTGAGTACTGTTTTTTGCGTGTTGGTTTCTAAGTACTGTTCATTGCGTGCTGGTTCTCTTAGTATTGTTCATTATGTGCTGGTACTCATGCTGGTTCTCATGGAATACTTTTCCTTGTGTGCTTGTTTCTAAGTTCTGTTTATTGTGTTCTGGTTTCTGAGTACTGTTTATTGTGTGCTGATTTCTGAGTACTCCTTAGTATGTGTGTTGCTTATTATGTTTTGGATTCTGATTGCTGTTCATTGTGTGCTGGTTTCTGAGTACTGTTCTCTATGCTTATTTCTGAGAGCTGCTTATTGCGTGGTGCTTTCTGAGTACTGTTCATTATGTAATGGTGTCTGAGTGCTGCTTATTGTGTGCTGGTTTCTGGGTACTCTTTATTGTAGCTGAATACTTTTAATTGTGAGCTGGTTTTTGAGTTCTGCTTATTGTGTGCTGGTTTCAAAGTACTGTTCAATATGTGTTCGACTCTTTGCACTCTTTATTGTCTGTTGGTTGATGAGTACTATTCATTATGTGCTGGTTTCTGACCACTGTTCGTTGTGAGTGCTGCTAACTGTGTGCTTGTTTCTTAGTATTATTTATTGTTTGCTGGTTTCTGAATACTATTAATTGTGTGCTGGCTTTCGAGTACTGTTCATAGTGTGCTGATTTCTGAGTGCTGCTTATTGTTTGCTGGTTTCTGAGTTCTGTTTATTATATGCTGGTTTCTTAGTAGTTCATTATGTGCTGGTTCTCATATTGCTTATTGTCTGCTGGTTTCCTAGTACCGTTCATTATATGCTGGTTTCTGAGTACTGTTCAATGTGTGCAGGTTTGTGAGTACTAGTTAATATGTGTTCGATTCTGTGTACTCTCTATTTTATGTTGGTTGATGAATACTATTCATTATGTGCTGGTTTCTGATAATTGTTCATTGTGAATGTGTGCTTTCTTAGTACTCTTTATTTTCTGCAGGTAGCTGAGACCTTTTGTTGTGTGCTGGTTTCTGAATGTTGAGTACTGTTCATGGTGTGCTGATTTCTGAGTACTGATTTTTCTATTTGTCTTTTTGAGTACTAATTATCTTGTACTTGTTGCTGAGTACTCTTGATCTAATTGTGTGCTTGTTTCCGAGTACTATTCATTGTGTTCTGATTTCTGAATACTGTTCCTTGTCTCTTACTTTCTGAGTACTGTTCATTATGTGCTGGTTTCAGAGATCTGTTCATTATGTGCTGGATTCTGAGTGCTGTTCATTGTGTGCTGGTTTCTGAATACTGTTTATTGTGTGCTAGTTTTTGAGTATTGTTCTTTGTGTGCTGGTTTCTGAGTACCGTTCATTATGTGCTGGTTTCCGTTTCTTATTGAGTACTCTTTATCGCTGCTGGTAGCTGAATACTGTTCACTGTGTGCTTGTTTCTAAGTACTGTTTATTGTGTGCTGTTTTCAGAGTACTGTTTATTGTGTCTTGATTTCTGAGTGCTGCTTATTCTGTGCTTGTTTCTGAGTACTATTGATTGTTTGCTGGTTTCTGAGTACTGTATTTTGTGTGCTGGTTTCTGAGTACTGTTCGTTGTGTGCTGGTTTCTGAGTAATATTCATTATGTGCTGGTATTTTCTTATTGAGAGCTGGTTTTAGAGCACTCTTTATCGCTACTGGTAGCTGAATACTGTTCATAGTGTGCTTGTTACGGAGTGTTCTTTATTGTGTGCTGTTTTCTGATTATTGTTCATTGTGTTCTGGTTTCATAGTACTGTTCATTGTGTGTTGGTTTCTGAGTACAGTTTATTGTGTGCTGGTTTTTGAGTACTGTTCATTTTGAGCTGGTTTCTGAATACTGTTCATTTTATACTGGTTTCTGAGTGCTGCTTATTGTGTGCTGATTTCTGAGTACCCTTTATTGTCTGCTGGTAGCTGAATACTTTTCATTGCGGGCTGGTTTCCGAGTGCTGCTTATTGTGTGATTGTTTCTGAGTACAGTTCATAGTGTTCTGGTTTCTGAGTTGTGTTTATTGTGTCCTGCTTTCTGAGTACTGTTGATTATGTACTGGTTTCTGAATACTGTTCATTGTCTCTTACTTTCTGAGTACTGTTCATTATGTGTTGGTTTCAGAGATCTGTTCATTATGTGCTGGATTCTGAGTACTGTTTATTGTGTGCTGGTTTTTGAGTACTGTTCATTGTGAGGTGGTTTCTGAGTACCATTCATTATGTGCTGCTTTCCGTTTCTTATTGAGTACTCTTTATCGCTGCTGGTAGCTGAATACTGTTCACTGTGTGCTGGTTTCTGAGTACTGTGTATTGTGTGCTGTTTTCAGAGTACTGTTTATTGTGTCTTGATTTCTGAGTGCTGCTTATTCTGTGCTTGTTTCTGAGTACTATTGATTGTTTGCTGGTTTCTGAGTACTGTATTTTGTGTGCTGGTTTCTGAGTACTGTTCGTTGTGTGCTGGTTTCTGAGTAACATTCATTATGTGCTGGTTTTTTCTTATTGAGAGCTGGTTTTAGAGTACTCATTATCGCTACTGGTAGCTGAATACTGTTCATAGTGTGCTTGTTACTGAGTGTCGTTTATTGTGTGCTGTTTTCTGATTATTGTTCACTGTGTGCTGGTTTCATAGTACTGTTCATTGTGTTCTGGTTTCTTAGTACTGTTCATTGTGAGCTGGAGTGTTGCCTTTTTTGTGCTGGTATCTGAGTTCTGTTCATTGTGCTTGTTTCTGAGTGTTCCTTATTGTGTGCTGCTTTCTGAGTACCGTTCGTTATCTGTTGTTTTGTTAGTGCTACTTATTGTGAGTACTCTTTATTGTCTGCTGGTAACTGAATACTTCTCATTATTTGCTGATTTCTTAGTGCTGTTTATTGTCTGCTGGTAGCTGAATACTTTTAATTGTGAGCTGTTTTCTGAGTTCTGCTTATTTGTGTGCTTGTTTTTAAGGAGTGTTCATTGTGCGTTGGTTTCTGAGTACTGTTCATTGTGCGTTCGTTTCTGAGTTCTGTTTATTGTTTGCTGCTTTCTGAATACTATTCATTGTGTGCTTGTTTCTGATTACTGATTTCTGATTATATTTGGAGTAATTTTTATTGCTTAGTACTGTTTATTGTGTGCTTGATTCTGAGTAGTCTTTTTTGTGTACTGCTTTCTGAAAACTCTCTATTCTATGCTTGTTTCTGAGTACTGTTTAGTGTATTTGTCAAGCTGAGTACTATTTAATGTGGGCTGATTGCTTAGTAGTTGATAGAGTGATGGTTTCTGAGTACAGTTTATTTTGTGCTGGTTTGTGAGTACTGTTCAATGTGTGCCGTTTTGTGAGTACTGTTTAATATGTGTTCGATTATGTGTTCTCTGTAGTTTATGTTGGTTGATGATACTATTCATTTTGTGGTGGTTCATTGTGAATGTGTGCTGCTTTCTGAGTACTCTTTATTTTCTGCTGGTAGCTGAATACTTTTCGTTGTGTGCTGGTTTTTGAGTACTGATTTTTCTATTTGTTTTTTTAAGTACTAATTATCTTGTGCTTGTTGCTGAGTACTATTCGTTGTGTTCTGATTTTTGAGTACTGTTTGTTGTGTGCTCGTTTCTGGGTATTGTTTATTGTGTGCTGATTTCTGAGTACTGTTCAGTTTGTGCTGGTTTCTGAGTGCTGCTTATTATGTTTTGGATTCTGATTATTGTTCATTGTTTGCTGGTTGCTTTTTTGTTAATTGTGTGCTGGCTTTCGAGTAGTGTTCATAGTGTGCTGATTTCTGAGTTCTGCTTATTGTCTGCTGGTTTCTGAGTTCTGTTTATTGCGTGCTGGTTTCTTAGTAGTTCATTATGTGCTGGTTCTCATGCTGCTTATTGTGTTCTAGTTTCCGAGTACTGTTCATTGTGTACTGTTTTCAGAGTACTGTTCATTGTGTTCTGGTTTCTGAGTACTATTTTTCATTGTGTTCTGGTTTCTAAGTGTTGCTTATTCTTAGCTTAATTCTGAGTACTGTTAATGGTGTGTTAGTTTCAGAGTACTGTTTATTGTGTGTTGATTTCTGAGTTCTGTTTATTGCGTGCTGGTTCTCTTAGTATTGTTCATTATGTGCTGGTTCTCATGCACCTTATTGTGTGTTGGTTTATTACTGCTGCTTATTTTATGCTGTTTTGAGAGTACTGTTCATTTTATGTTGGTTTCTGAGTACTCTTCATTATTTGCTGATTTCTGAGTGCTGTTTATTGTATTTGTCCTTCTGAGTACTAATTCATTGTCTGTATACACTATAAACAGTACACTACTGTTAAACAGTAGTTTATTGTTTGCTCGTTTCTGAGTACTGTTGGTTTCTAAGTTCTGCTTATTATGTGCTGGATTCTGAGTAGTCTTTTTTGTGTGCTGCGTTCTCAAAACTCTCTATTCTATGCTTGTTTCTGAGTACTGTTTAGTGTATTTGTCAAGCTGAGTACTATTTAATGTGGGCTGATTGCTTAGTAGTTGATAGAGTGATGGTTTCTGAGTACTGTTCAATATGTGCTGGTTTGTGAGTACTATTTAATGTGTTCGATTCTGTGTGCTCTTTATATTATGTTGGTTGATGAACACTATTCATTATGTGCTGGTTTTTGACCACTGTTCATTGTGAATGTGTGCTGCTTTCTGAGTACTCTTTATTTTCTTTTGGTAGCTGAATACTTTTCGTTGTGTGCTGGTTTCTGAATTATGCTTTTTCTGTGCTTGTTTCTGAGTACTGTTCATGGTGTGCTGATTTTTGAGTACTCTTTTTTCTATTTGTCCTTTTGAGTACTAATTATCTTGTGCTTGTTGCTGAGTACTGTTTGTTTAATTGTGTGCTGGTTTCCGAGTACTATTCATTGTGTTCTGATTTCTGAGTACTGTTAATTGTGTGCTATTTTCTGAGTACTTTTTATTATGTGCTCCTTACTGTGTGATGCTGAATGTGTGCTGGTTTCTGAGTACAGTTCAATGTGTGCTGGTTTGTGAGTACAGCTTATTGTGTGCTGATTTCTTAGTACTGTTCATTATGTGCTGGTTCTCATGCTGCTTATTGTGTGCTGGTTTCCCAGTACTTTTCATTATGTGTTGGTTTCTGAGTGGTTCTTATTGTGTGTTGGTTTTTGAGTGCTGCTTATTGTGATGACTGTTTATTGTATGCTGGTAGCTGAATACTTTATATTGTGTGCTGGTTTCTGAGTGCTGTTAATTGTGTGCTTCTTTTTCAGTACTGTTAATAGTGTGCTGGTTTTTGTTAATTGTGTACTTGTTTCTAAGTACTGTTCACAGCGTGCTGGTTCTCTTAGTACTGTTCATTATGTGCTAGTTCTCATGCTGCTTATTGTGTGCTGGTTTCTGGGTACTCTTTACTCATAGTGTGCTGGTTTCTGAGTGCTGTTTAATTTTATTTGTCCATTAGGGTACTATTTATCCTATTCTTGTTACTGAGTGTTATTTATTGTTTGCTGGTTTCTGAATACTATTAATTGAGGTGCTGGTTCTCATGCTACTTATTGTATGCTGTATGCAGACTGCTGCTAATTGTGTGCAATTTTCTGACTACTCTCTATTGTCTGCTGGTAGCTGAATACTTTTCATTGCGGGCTGGTTTCCGAGTGCTGTTTATTGCGTGATTGTTTCTGAGTACAGTTTATAGTGTTCTGGTTTCTGAGTTCTGTTTATTGTTTGCTGCTTTCTGAGTACTGTTTATTGTGTACTGGTTTCTGAGAACTATTCATTGTTTGCTGGTTTCTGAGTACTGTATTTTGTGTGCTGGTTTCTGAGTACTGTTTATTGTGTGCTAGTTTTTTAATGCTGTTCATTGTGAGCTGGTTTCTGAGTACCCTTCATTATGTGCTGGTTTCCGTTTCTTATTGAGTGCTGGTTTTTAAGTACTGTTTACCGCTGCTGGTAGCTGAATACTGTTCACTGTGCGCTGGTTTCTGAGTACTGTTGATTGTGTGCTGTTTTCAGAGTACTGTTCATTGTGTGCTGATTTCTGAGTGCTGCTTATTCTGTGCTTGTTTCTGAGAACTATTCATTGTTTGCTGGTTTCTGAGTACTGTATTTTGTGTGCTGGTTTCTGAGTACTGTTCGTTGTGTGCTGCTTTCTGAGTGCTGCTAATTATGTGCTGGTACAGTACTGTTTATTGCATTTGTCCTTTTGAGTACTAAATATCTTGTGCTTGTAGCTTAGTATTGTTCATTGTGTGATAGTTTCTGAGTACTGTTCATTAGATTGTTGGCTTCTGAGTGCTGCAAATTGTGTGCAATTTTCTGACTACTCTATTGTCTGCTGATAGCTTAATACTTTTCATTGTGTTCATTGTGTGCTGGTCTCTGATTACTGTTTATTGTGTGCTGGATTCTAAGTAGTATTCATTGTGTACTGGTTTCTGAGCACTGTTGATTGTTTGCTTGTTCTTGAGTACTGTTCATTGTTTTCTAGTTTCTGAGTACTGTATTTTGTGTGCTGGTTTCTGAGTACCGTTCATTATGTGCTGGTTTCTGTGTTCTTCTTATTGAACAGTTGATTATGTGCTGGTTTTTGAGTACTTTTTATCGCTGCTGTTAGCTGAATACTGTTCATTATGTGCTTGTTTCTGAGTGCTGCTAATTGTGTGCTGGTACTGTGTATTGCATTTGTCCTTTTGAGCACTAAATATCTTGTTTCTGAGTGCTGCTTATTGTGTGCTGGTTTCTGAGTGTTGCTTATTGTAATCGTTTCTCAGTACTATTTCTTTGTGTTCTAGTTTCTGAGTAATATTCATTGTGTGTTGGTTTCTGAGTACCGTTCATTATGTGCTGGTTTCTGAGTGCTGCTTATTGTGTGCTGATTTCTGAGTACCCTTTATTGTCTGCTGGTAGCTGAACGTTTTTCATTGCGGGATGGTTTCCGAGTGCTGCTTATTGTGTGATTGTTTTTGAGTACAGTTCATAGTGTTCTGGTTTCTGAGTTGTGTTTATTGTGTCCTGCTTTCTGAGTAGTTTATTGTGTACTGGTTTCTGAATACTGTTCATTGTCTCTTGCTTTCTAAGTACTGTTCATTATGTGTTGGTTTCAGAGATCTGTTCATTATGTGCTGGATTCTGAGTACTGTTTTCTGTGTGCTGGTTTCTGAGTACTGATTATTGTGTGCTTGGTCTCATGCGGTTTATTGTGTGTTGGTTTCAGAGTGCTGTTCATTATCTACTGAATTCTGAGTACTGTTCATTGTGTGCTGGTTTTTAAATACTGTTTATTGTGTGCTTGTTTTTGAGTACTGTTCATTGTGATGTGGTTTCTGAGTACTTTTTATTGTGTACTGGTTTTTGAGGACTGTTCATTGTGAGATTGTTTTGAGTACTGTTAATTGTGTGCTGGTTTTTGAGTACTGTTCATTATGAACTGGTTTCTGAGTACCCTTCATTACGTGCTGGTTTCCGTTTCTTATTGAGTGCTGATTTTTAAGTACTTTTTATCGCTGCTGGTAGCTGAATACTGTTCACTGTGTGCTGGTTTCTGAGTACTGTTGATTGTGTGCTGTTTTCAGAGTACTGTTTATTGTGTCTTGATTTCTGAGTGCTGCTTATTCTGTGCTTGTTTCTGAGTACTATTCATTGTTCGCTGGTTTCTGAGTACTGGATTTTGTGTGCTGGTTTCTGAGTACCGTTCATTATGTGTCGGTTTGTATGTTCTTATTGAGTGCTGGCTTTTGAGTACTCTTTATTGCTGCTGTTAGCTGAATACTGTTCATTATGTGCTTGTTTCTGAGTGCTGATAATTGTGTGCTGGTACTGTGTATTGCATTTGTCTATTTGAGAACTAAATATCTTGGTTTCTGAGTGCTTCTTATTGTGTGTTTGATTCAGAGTACGGTTCATTGTGTGATAGTTTTTGAGTACTGTTCATTGTGTGTTGGTTTCTGAGTACTATTCATTTTATGCTGGTTTCTGAGTGCTGCTGATTATGTGCTTGGTTTCTGAGTACCCTTTATTGTCTGCTGGTAGCTGAATACTTTTCATTACGGGCTGGTTTCCGAGTGCTGCTTATTGTGTGATTGTTTCTGAGTACAGTTCATAGTGTTCTGGTTTCTGAGTTCTGTTTATTGTGTGTTAGTTTCTGAATACTGTTTATTGTCTCTTGCTTTCTGAGTACTGTTCATTATGTTCCCCAAACAAAGTTTGGGAACATATTGTTTTTACTCTGTTTCTTATTATTATTATTATGTTCCCCAAACAAAGTTTGGGAACATTGTTTTTACTCTGTTTCTTATTATTATTAGGGTCTTCCGTCTTCAGCGGAAGACCCTTCTATTATTCTATTGTTGATTTTTCACTTTTCTTCTTCTTATTAGGGTCTTCCGTCTTCAGCGGAAGACCCTTCTATTATTCTATTGTTAATTTTTCACTTTTCTTATTATTTATTATTATTATTCTTTTTTTTTCTCCTTACCGATTTTTGTGCAGAAGATTTCTCGGAGATGGATGGATCAATTTGCTTCAAATTTTCAGGATTGATGCGTTGCCATTTGAAGTTTGTACCGCCGTTTCAATTTTTGAAAAATCACTTCCGGTTGGAAGTTATCCCCCTTTTATTGATTTTCAGATGACCATTTTGTCCAGACAAAAACTCAAAAACGATAAAAGCTAGAGTGCTGAAATTTTCAGTGATGTTAGACGACATGTTGTAGTTGTGCACCTGGGTTTTAAAAATTTCCGGAAGTGCCTAGTATGGAAGCTCGGTAGAGGTCGAAAATGGGGTTTAAAAAAGTGTCTCATTTTTCTCCACGTTTTAAATCATAACTATTTACTCGTAAATATTTTGCTTAGACATATATAACAAAAGTTGTACAGTTTAGTGAGATCTTTCATGTCATATCAAGAAATGGGCCCATAGGCCTCATGGCTCGCCTGAACCATTGAGTTTCTGTTACAATGATTAACTTTTTTCTCACGAAACTTTTGATAAGACATGTAGAATAAAAGTTGTTCAGGTTTGCAAGATCTATCTAATGATATCAAAAAATAGGCCTCAGGGCGTCATGGCTCGCCTGAACAGTCGAATTTGTATCACAATTAATAACATTAATAACTTTTTTCTCGAGAAACTTTTGACAAGACATGTTGAACAAAAGTTGTTCAGTTTCGCAAGGGTTAACTAACGATGTTAATAAATAGGCCTGAGGGTCTCATGGCTCACCTGAACAGTTGGGTTATTGTTGCAATCTATCACATTTTTGTCAAGAAACTTTTAATAAGACATCTTGAACAAAAGTTGTTCAGTTTTGCAAGATCTTTCGAACAACATCATGAAAAAGGCCAACGGGCCTCATGGCTCGCCTGAACAGTTTGATCAGTGTCACAATTACTAACTTTTTTCTCGAGAATCTTTTGATAAGACATGTAGAACAAAAGTTGTTCAGTTTTGCAAGATTTTTCAAACGATATCAAGAAAAAGGCCCACGGGCCTTATGACTCGCCTTAACAGTGATAAATGTCGCATAACGTTATACTCGTAAATATTTTGTTTAGACATATATAACAAAAGTTGTACAGTTTATTGAGATCTTTCGTGCCGTATCAAGAAATGGGCCCATGGGCCTCATGGCTTGCCTGAACCATTGAGTTTCTGTTACAATGATTAACTTTTTTCTCATGAAACTTTTGATAAGACATGTAGAATAAAAGTTGTTCAGGTTTGCAAGATCTATCTAATGATATCAAAAACTAGGTCTGCGGGCGTCATGGCTCGCCTGAACAGTCGAATTTGTATCATAATAACATTAATAACTTTTTTCTCGAGAAACTTTTGACAAGACATGTTGAACAAAAGTTGTTCAGTTTCGCAAGGGTTAACTAACGATGTTAATAAATAGGCCTGAGGGTCTCATGGCTCACCTGAACAGTTGGGTTATTGTTGCAATCTATAACATTTTTGTCAAGAAACTTTTAATAAGACATCTTGAACAAAAGTTGTTCAGTTTTGCAAGATCTTTCCAACAACATCATGAAAAAGGCCAACGGGCCTCATGGCTCGCCTGAACAGTTTGATCAGTGTCACAATTACTAACTCTTTTCTCGAGAATCTTTTGATAAGACATGTAGAACAAAAGTTGTTCAGTTTTGCAAGATCTTTCAAACGATATTAAGAAAAAGGCCCACGGGCCTTATGACTCGCCTTAACACTGAAAAATGTCGCATAACGTTATACTCGTAAATATTTTGTTTAGACATATATAACAAAAGTTGTACAGTTTATTGAGATCTTTCGTGCCGTATCAAGAAATGGACCCATGGGCCTCATGGCTCGCCTGAACCATTGAGTTTCTGTTACAATGATTAACTTTTTCCTCACGAAACTCTGATAAAACATGTAGAATAAAAGTTGTTCAGTTTTACAAGATTTATCTTATGATATCAAAAAATAGGCCTGCGGGCGTCATGGCTCGCCTGAACAGTCGAATTTGTATCACAATTAATAACATTAATAACTTTTTTCTCGAGAAACTTTTGATAAGACATGTAGAACAAAAGTTGTTCAGATTCGCAAGCGTTACTAACGATGTTAAGAATAAGGCCTGCGGGTCTCATGGCTCACCTGAACAGTTGGGTTATTGTTGTAATATATAACATTTTAGTCAAGAAACTTTTAATGAGACATCTAGAGCAAAAGTTGTTCAGTTTTGCAAGATGTTTCAAACAACATCATCAAAAAGGCGAACAGGCCTCATGGCTCGCCTGAAGAGTTTGATTAGTGTCACAATCAATAGCTTTTTTCTGGAGAAACTTTTGATAAAACATGTAGACCAAAAGTTGTTCAGGTTTGCAAGATCTTTCAAACGATATCATGAAAAAGGCGAACAGGCCTCATGGCTCGCCTGAAGAGTTTGATTAGTGTCACAATCAATAGCTTTTTTCTGGAGAAACTTTTGATAAAACATGTAGACCAAAAGTTGTTCAGGTTTGCAAGATCTTTCAAACGATATCAAGAAAAAGGCCCACGGGCCTTATGACTCGCCTTAACAGTCTGATAAATGTCGCAATCAATAACTTTTTTCTTAAGAAAATTTCCATAGGACATGTAGAAAAAAATTTGTTCAGTTTTGCGAGATATATCTAGAATGATATATAAAAAAAAAAAAATAGGCCTCCGGGCGGCATGACTCGCCTGATCAGTCGAATCTGTATCGCAGTAAATAAGATTATTAACTTTTTTCTCGAAAAAAAGCTGATCCCTTTAATTAGTTGCCGAGAGGTAGAGAGTCTTTAATTTATAACATTTAAATGATCAATATTTGTAAAACATTACCAAAGCTAAATTGTACGTCTAGACAATATATTTGTATCATTATTTATGAACGAAAATGTCAGTCAAATTCTTATCTAATCACATCTAAATTTGGACGGAAGACCCACTCGTTGCTCGCAACGAGATCGAATCTAGTTATTATTATTATTCTTTTTTATTCTCCTTACCGATTTTTGTGCAGAAGATTTCTCGGAGATGGCTGGATCGATTTGCTTGAAATTTTCAGGATTGATGCGTTGCCATTTGAAATTTGTACCGCCATTTCAATTTTTGAAAAACCACTTCCGGTTGGAAGTTATCCCCCTTTTATCGATTTTCAGATGACCATTTTGTCCAGACAAAAACTCAAAAACGATAAAAGCTAGAATGCTGAAATTTTCAGTGATGTTAGACGACATGTTGTAGTTGTGCACCTGGGTTTTAAAAATTTCCGGAAGTGCCTAGTATGGAAGCTCGGTAGGGGTCGAAAATGGAGTTTTAAAAAGTGTCCAATTTTTTTCCACGTTTTGAATTATAACTTTTTACTCGTTTTTACTGTTTAGACATATATAACAAAACTTGTACAGTTTATTGAGATCTTTCGTGCCATATCAAGAAATGGGCCCATGGGCCTCATGGCTCGCCTGAACCATTGAATTTCTGTTACAATGATTAACTTTTTTCTGACGAAACTTTTGATAAAACATGTAGAATAAAAGTTGTTCAGTTTTGCAAGTTCTATCTAATGATATCTAAAAATAGGCCTCCGGGCGTCATGGCTCGCCTGAACAGTCGAATTTGTATCGCAATTAATAACATTAATAACTTTTTCCTCGAGAAACTTTTGATAAGACATGTAGAACAAAAGTTGTTCAGTTTCGTAAGCGTTAACTAACGATGTTAAGAAATAGGCCTGCGGGTCTCATGGCTCACCTGAACAGTTGGATTATTGTTGCAATCTATCACATTTTTGTCAAGAAACTTTTAATAAGACATCTATAACAAAAGTTGTTCAGATTTGCAAGATCTTTCGAACAACATTATGAAAAAGGCCAACGGGCCTCATAGCTCGCCTGAAGAGTTTGATTAGTGTCACAATCAATAACTTTTTTCTAGAGAAACTTTTGATAAGACATGTAGAACAAAAGTTGTTCAGTTTCGCAAACGTTAACTAACGATGTTAAGAAATAGGCCTGCGGGTCTCATGGCTCACCTGAACATTTGGGTTATTGTTGCAATCTATAACATTTTTGTCAAGAAACTTTTAATAAGACATCTAGAACAAAAGTTGTTCAGTTCTGCAAGATGTTTCCAACAACATCATCAAAAAGGCCAACGGACCTCATGGCTCGCCTGAACAGTTTGTTAGTGTCACAATTACTAACTTTTTTCTCGAGAATCTTTTGATAAGACATGTGGAACAAAAGTTGTTCAGTTTTGCAAGATCTTTCAAACGATATCAAGAAAAAGGCCCACGGGCCTTATGACTCGCCTTAACAGTCTGATAAATGTCGCATAACTTTATACTGGTAAATATTTTGTTTAGAGATATATAACAAAAGTTGTACAGTTTATTGAGGTCTTTCGTGTCGTATCCAGAAATGGGCCAATGGGCCTCATGGCTCGCCTGAACCATTGAATTTCTGTTACAATGATTAACTTTTTCCTCACGAAACTTTGATAAAACATGTAGAATAAAAGTTGTTCAGTTTGACAAGTTCTATCTAATGATATAAAAAAAGTCCTCCGTGCGTCATGGCTCGCCTGAACAGTGGAATTTGTATCACAATTAATAACATTAATAACTTTTTTCTCGACAAACTTTTGACAAGACATGTAGAACAAACGTTGTTCAGTTTCGCAAGCGTTAACTAACGATGTTAAAAAATAGGCCTGCGGATCTCATGGCTCACCTGAACATTTGGGTTATTGTTGCAATCTATATCATTTTAGTCAAGACTCTTTTAATGAGACATCAAGAAAAAGGCCCACGGGCCTTATGACTCGCCTTAACAATCAGATAAATGTCGCAATCAATAACTTTTTTCTCAAGAAAATTTTGATAGGAGATGTAGAGCAAAATTTGTTCAGTTATGCGAGATATATCTAGAATGATATATATATTAAAAAAAAAAATAGGCCTCCGGCCGACATGACTCGCCTGATCAGTCGAATTTGTATCGCAGTAAATAACATTATTAACTTTTTTCTCGAAAAAAGGCTGATCTCTTTAATTAGTGGCCGAGAGGGGCAGAGAGTCTTTAATTTATAACACTTAAATGATTACTATTTGTAAAACATTACTGAAGCTAAATTGTACGTTTAGACAATATATTTGTATCATTATTTATGAACGAAAATCTCAGTCAAATTCTTATCTCATCACATCTAAAATTGGACGGAAGACCCACTCGTTGCTCGCAACGAGATCGCATCTAGTTAATATTATTATTCTTTTTTTTTCTCCTTACCGATTTTTGTGCAGAAGATTTCTCGGAGATGGCTGGATCGATTTGCTTGAAATTTTCAGGATTGATGCGTTGCCATTTGAAGTTTGTACCGCCATTTCAATTTTCGAAAAATCACTTCCGGTTGGAAGTTATCCCCCTTTTATCGATTTTCAGATGACCATTTTGTCCAGACAAAAACTCAAAAACGATAAAAGCTAGAGTGTTGAAATTTTCAGTGATGTTAGACGACATGTTGTAGTTGTGCACCTGGGTTTTAAAAATTTCTGGAAGGGCCTAATATGGAAGCTCGGTAGCGGTCGAAAATGGAGTTTTAAAAAGTGTCCAATTTTTTTCCACGTTTTGAATCATAACTTTTTATTCGTAAATATTTTGTTTAGACATATATAACAAAACTTGTACAGTTTATTGAGATCTTTCGTGCCATATCAAGAAATGGGCCCATGGGCCTCATGGCTCGCCTGAACCATTGAATTTCTGTTACAATGATTAACTTTTTTCTCACGAAACGTTTGATAAGACATGTAGAATAAAAGTTGTTCAGTTTTGCAAGTTCTATCTAATGATATCTAAAAATAGGCCTCCGGGCGTCATGGCTCGCCTGAACAGTCGAATTTGTATCGCAATTAATAACATTAATAACTTTTTCCTCGAGAAACTTTTGACAAGACATATAGAACAAAAGTTGTTCAGTTTCGCAAACGTTAACTAACGATGTTAAGAAATAGGCCTGCGGGTCTCATGGCTCACCTGAACAGTTGGGTTATTGTTGCAATCTATAACATTTTTGTCAAGAAACTTTTGATAAGACATCTAGAACGAAAGTTGTTCAGATTTGCAAGATCTTTCGAACAACATGATGAAAAAGGCCAACGGACCTCATAGCTCGCCTGAAGAGTTTGATTAGTGTCACAATCAATAACTTTTTTCTGGAGAAACTTTTGATAAGACATGTAGAACAAAAGTTGTTCAGTTTCGCAAGCGTTAACTAACGATGTTAAGAAATAGGCCTGCGGGTCTCATGGCTCACCTGAACAGTTGGGTTATTGTTGCAATCTATAACATTTTTGTCAAAAAACTTTTAATAAGACATCTAGAACAAAAGTTGTTCAGTTTTGCAAGATGTTTCAAACAACATCATCAAAAAGGCCAACAGACCTCATGGCTCGCCTGAACAGTTTGTTAGTGTCACAATTACTAACTTTTTTCTCGAGAATCTTTTGATAAGACATGTGGAACAAAAGTTGTTCAGTTTTGCAAGATCTTTCAAACGATATCAAGAAAAAGGCCCACGGGCCTTATGACTCGCCTTAACAGTCTGATAAATGTCGCATAACTTTATACTGGTAAATATTTTGTTTAGAGATATATAACAAAAGTTGTACAGTTTATTGAGGTCTTTCGTGCCGTATCCAGAAATGGGCCAATGGGACTCATGGCTCGCCTGAACCATTGGATTTCTGTTACAATGATTAACTTTTTTCTCACGAAACTTTGATAAAACATGTAAAATAAAAGTTGTTCAGTTTTGCAAGTTCTATCTAATGATATCAAAAATAGGCCTGCGGGCCTCATGGCTCGCCTGAACAGTGGAATTTGTATCACAATTAATAACATTAATAACTTTTTTCTCGAGAAACTTTTGATAAGACATGTAGAACAAAAGTTGTTCAGATTCGCAAGCGTTACTAACGATGTTAAGAATAAGGCCTGCGGGTCTCATGGCTCATCTGAACAGTTGGGTTATTGTTGTAATCTATAACATTTTAGTCAAGAAACTTTTAATGAGACATCTAGAGCAAAAGTTGTTCAGTTTTGCAAGATGTTTCAAACAACATCATCAAAAAGGCCAACAGACCTCATGGCTCGCCTGAACAGTTTGTTAGTGTCACAATTACTAACTTTTTTCTCGAGAATCTTTTGATAAGACATGTGGAACAAAAGTTGTTCAGTTTTGCAAGATCTTTCAAACGATATCAAGAAAAAGGCCCACGGGCCTTATGACTCGCCTTAACAGTCTGATAAATGTCGCATAACTTTATACTGGTAAATATTTTGTTTAGAGATATATAACAAAAGTTGTACAGTTTATTGAGGTCTTTCGTGCCGTATCCAGAAATGGGCCAATGGGACTCATGGCTCGCCTGAACCATTGGATTTCTGTTACAATGATTAACTTTTTTCTCACGAAACTTTGATAAAACATGTAAAATAAAAGTTGTTCAGTTTTGCAAGTTCTATCTAATGATATCAAAAATAGGCCTGCGGGCCTCATGGCTCGCCTGAACAGTGGAATTTGTATCACAATTAATAACATTAATAACTTTTTTCTGGAGAAACTTTTGATAAGACATGTAGAACAAAAGTTGTTCAGTTTCGCAAGCGTTAACTAACGATGTTAAGAAATAGGCCTGCGGGTCTCATGGCTCACCTGAACAGTTGGGTTATTGTTGCAATCTATAACATTTTTGTCAAAAAACTTTTAATAAGACATCTAGAACAAAAGTTGTTCAGTTTTGCAAGATGTTTCAAACAACATCATCAAAAAGGCCAACAGACCTCATGGCTCGCCTGAACAGTTTGTTAGTGTCACAATTACTAACTTTTTTCTCGAGAATCTTTTGATAAGACATGTGGAACAAAAGTTGTTCAGTTTTGCAAGATCTTTCAAACGATATCAAGAAAAAGGCCCACGGGCCTTATGACTCGCCTTAACAGTCTGATAAATGTCGCATAACTTTATACTGGTAAATATTTTGTTTAGAGATATATAACAAAAGTTGTACAGTTTATTGAGGTCTTTCGTGCCGTATCCAGAAATGGGCCAATGGGACTCATGGCTCGCCTGAACCATTGGATTTCTGTTACAATGATTAACTTTTTTCTCACGAAACTTTGATAAAACATGTAAAATAAAAGTTGTTCAGTTTGGCAAGTTCTATCTAATGATATCAAAAATAGGCCTGCGGGCCTCATGGCTCGCCTGAACAGTGGAATTTGTATCACAATTAATAACATTAATAACTTTTTTCTCGAGAAACTTTTGATAAGACATGTAGAACAAAAGTTGTTCAGATTCGCAAGCGTTACTAACGATGTTAAGAATAAGGCCTGCGGGTCTCATGGCTCATCTGAACAGTTGGGTTATTGTTGTAATCTATAACATTTTAGTCAAGAAACTTTTAATGAGACATCTAGAGCAAAAGTTGTTCAGTTTTGCAAGATGTTTCAAACAACATCATCAAAAAGGCGAACAGGCCTCATGGCTCGCCTGAAGAGTTTGATTAGTGTCACAATCAATAGCTTTTTTCTGGAGAAACTTTTGATAAAACATGTAGACCAAAAGTTGTTCAGGTTTGCAAGATCTTTCAAACGATATCAAGAAAAAGGCCCACGGGCCTTATGACTCGCCTTAACAGTCTGATAAATGTCGCATAACTTTATACTGGTAAATATTTTGTTTAGAGATATATAACAAAAGTTGTACAGTTTATTGAGGTCTTTCGTGCCGTATCCAGAAATGGGCCAATGGGCCTCATGGCTCGCCTGAACCATTGAATTTCTGTTACAATGATTAACTTTTTCCTCACGAAACTTTGATAAAACATGTAGAATAAAAGTTGTTCAGTTTTACAAGTTCTATCTAATGATATAAAAAAAGTCCTCCGTGCGTCATGGCTCGCCTGAACAGTGGAATTTGTATCACAATTAATAACATTAATAACTTTTTTCTCGACAAACTTTTGACAAGACATGTAGAACAAAAGTTGTTCAGTTTCGCAAGTGTTAACTAACGATGTTAAGAAATAGGCCTGCGGGTCTCATGGCTCACCTGAACAGTAAGGTTATTGTTGCAATCTATAACATTTTAGTCAAGAAACTTTTAATGAGACATCAAGAAAAAGGCCCACGGGCCTTATGACTCTCCTTAACAATCTGATAAATGTCGCAATCAATAACTTTTTTCTCAAGAAAATTTTGATAGGACATGTAGAGCAAAATTTGTTCAGTTATGCGAGATATATCTAGAATGATATAAAAAAAAAAAAAAAAGCTTCCGGGCGACATGACTCGCCTGATCAGTCGAATTTGTATCGCAGTAAATAACATTATTAACTTTTTTCTCGAAAAAAGGCTGACCTCTTTAATTATTGGCCGAGAGGGACAGAGAGTCTTTAATTTATAACACTTAAATGATTAATATTTGTAAAACATTACTGAAGCTAAATTGTACGTTTAGACAATATATTTGTATCATTATTTATGAACGAAAATCTCAGTCAAATTCTTATCTCATCACATCTAAAATTGGACGGAAGACCCACTCGTTGCTCGCAACGAGATCGCATCTAGTTATTATTATTATTCTTTTTTTTTTCTCCTTACCGATTTTTGTGCAGAAGATTTCTCGGAGATGGATGGATCAATTTGCTTCAAATTTTCAGGATTGATGCGTTGCCATTTGAAGTTTGTACCGCCGTTTCAATTTTTGAAAAATCACTTCCGGTTGGAAGTTATCCCCCTTTTATCGATTTTCAGATGACCATTTTGTCCAGACAAAAACTCAAAAACGATAAAACCTAGAGTGCTGAAATTTTCAGTGATGTTAGACGACATGTTGTAGTTGTGCACCTGGGTTTTAAAAATTTCCGGAAGTGCCTAGTATGGAAGCTCGGTAGGGGTCGAAAATGGAGTTTAAAAAAGTATCTCATTTTTCTCCACGTTTTAAATCATAACTTTTTACTCGTAAATATTTTGCTTAGACATATATAACAAAAGTTGTACAGTTTATTGAGATCTTTCATGTCATATCAAGAAATGGACCCATAGGCCTCATGGCTCGCCTGAACCATTGAGTTTCTGTTACAATGATTAACTTTTTTCTCACGAAACTTTTGATAAGACATGTAGAATAAAAGTTGTTCAGGTTTGCAAGATCTATCTAATGATATCTAAAAATAGGCCTCAGGGCGTCATGGCTCGCCTGAACAGTCGACTTTGTATCACAATTAATAACATTAATAACTTTTTCCTCGAGAAACTTTTGACAAGACATGTAGAACAAAAGTTGTTCAGTTTCGCAAGGGTTAACTAACGATGTTAATAAATAGGCCTGCGGGTCTCATGGCTCACCTGAACAGTTGGGTTATTGTTGCAATCTATAACATTTTTGTCAAGAAACTTTTAATAAGACATCTTGAACAAAAGTTGTTCAGTTTTGCAAAATCTTTCGAACAACATCATGAAAAAGGCCAACAGGCCTCATGGCTCATCTGAACAGTTTCATCAGTATCACAATTACTAACTTTTTTCTCGAGAATGTTTTGATAAGACATGTAGAACAAAAGTTGTTCAGTTTTGCAAGATCTTTCAAACGATATCAAGAAAAAGGCCCGCGGGCCTTATGACTCGCCTTAACAGTGATAAATGTCGCATAACGTTATACTCGTAAATATTTTGTTTAGACATATATAACAAAAGTAGTACAGTTTATTGAGATCTTTCGTGCCGTATCAAGAAATGGGCCTATGGGCCTCATGGCTTGCCTGAACCATTGAGTTTCTGTTACAATGATTAACTTTTTTCTCACGAAACTTTTGATAAGACATGTATAATAAAAGTTGTTCAAGTTTGCAAGATCTATCTAATGATATCAAAAACTAGGCCTGCGGGCGTCATGGCTCGCCTGAACAGTCGAATTTGTATCACAATAACATTAATAACTCTTTTCTCGAGAAACTTTTGACAAGACATGTTGAACAAAAGTTGTTCAGTTTCGCAAGGGTTAACTAACGATGTTAATAAATAGGCCTGCGGGTCTCATGGCTCACCTGAACAGTTGGGTTATTGTTGCAATCTATAACATTTTTGTCAAGAAACTTTTAATAAGACATCTTGAACAAAAGTTGTTCAGTTTTGCAAGATCTTTCGAACAACATTATGAAAAAGGCCAACGGGCCTCATGGCTCGCCTGAACAGTTTCATCAGTGTCACAATTACTAACTTTTTTCTCGAGAATCTTTTGATAAGACATGTAGAACAAAAGTTGTTCAGTTTTGCAAGATCTTTCAAACGATATCAAGAAAAAGGCCCACGGGCCTTATGACTCGCCTTAACAGTGATAAATGTCGCATAACATTATACTCGTAAATATTTTGTTTAGACATATATAACAAAAGTTGTACATTTTATTGAGATCTTTCGTGCCGTCTCAAGAAATGGCCCCATGGGCCTCATGGATCGCCTGAACCATTGAGTTTCTGTTACAATGATTAACTTTTTCCTCACGAAACTCTGATAAAACATGTAGAATAAAAGTTGTTCAGTTTTGCAAGATCTATCCAATGATATCTGAGTGCTGCTTATTGTGTGATTGTTTCTGAGTACAGTTCATAGTGTTCTGGTTTCTGAGTTGTGTTTATTGTGTCCTGCTTTCTGAGTACTGTTTATTGTGTTCTGGTTTCTGAATACTGTTCCTTGTCTCTTACTTTCTGAGTACTGTTCATTATGTGTTGGTTTCAGAGATCTGTTCATTATGTGCTGGATTCTGAGTACTGTTCATTGTGTGCTGGTTTCTGAATACTGTTTATTGTGTGCTAGTTTTTGAGTACTGTTCTTTGTGTGCTGGTTTCTGAGTACTGTTTTATGTGCTTGTTTCTGAGTGCTGATTATTGTGTGCTGAGTCTCATGCGGTTCATTATGTGCTGGATTCTGAGTACTGTTCATTGTGTGCTGGTTTCTGAGTACTGTTTATTGTGTGCTGGTTTTTGAGTACTGTTCATTGTGAGCTGGTTTCTGAGTACCGTTCATTATGTGCTGGTTTCCGTTTCTTATTGAGTACTCTTTATCGCTGCTGGTAGCTGAATACTGTTCACTGTGTGCTTGTTTCTAAGTACTGTTTATTGTGTGCTGTTTTCAGAGTACTGTTTATTGTGTCTTGATTTCTGAGTGCTGCTTATTCTGTGCTTGTTTCTGAGTACTATTGATTGTTTGCTGGTTTCTGAGTACTGTATTTTGTGTGCTGGTTTCTGAGTACTGTTCGTTGTGTGCTGGTTTCTGAGTAATATTCATTATGTGCTGGTATTTTCTTATTGAGAGCTGGTTTTAGAGCACTCTTTATCGCTACTGGTAGCTGAATACTGTTCATAGTGTGCTTGTTACGGAGTGTTCTTTATTGTGTGCTGTTTTCTGATTATTGTTCATTGTGTTCTGGTTTCATAGTACTGTTCATTGTGTGTTGGTTTCCGAGTACTGTTTATTGTGTGCTGGTTTTTGAGTACTGTTCATTTTGAGCTGGTTTCTGAATACTGTTCATTTTATACTGGTTTCTGAGTGCTGCTTATTGTGTGCTGATTTCTGAGTACCCTTTATTGTCTGCTGGTAGCTGAATACTTTTCATTGCGGGCTGGTTTCCGAGTGCTGCTTATTGTGTGATTGTTTCTGAGTACAGTTCATAGTGTTCTGGTTTCTGAGTTGTGTTTATTGTGTCCTGCTTTCTGAGTACTGTTGATTATGTACTGGTTTCTGAATACTGTTCATTGTCTCTTACTTTCTGAGTACTGTTCATTATGTGTTGGTTTCAGAGATCTGTTCATTATGTGCTGGATTCTGAGTACTGTTTATTGTGTGCTGGTTTTTGAGTACTGTTCATTGTGAGGTGGTTTCTGAGTACCGTTCATTATGTGCTGCTTTCCGTTTCTTATTGAGTACTCTTTATCGCTGCTGGTAGCTGAATACTGTTCACTGTGTGCTGGTTTCTGAGTACTGTGTATTGTGTGCTGTTTTCAGAGTACTGTTTATTGTGTCTTGATTTCTGAGTGCTGCTTATTCTGTGCTTGTTTCTGAGTACTATTGATTGTTTGCTGGTTTCTGAGTACTGTATTTTGTGTGCTGGTTTCTGAGTACTGTTCGTTGTGTGCTGGTTTCTGAGTAACATTCATTATGTGCTGGTTTTTTCTTATTGAGAGCTGGTTTTAGAGTACTCATTATCGCTACTGGTAGCTGAATACTGTTCATAGTGTGCTTGTTACTGAGTGTCGTTTATTGTGTGCTGTTTTCTGATTATTGTTCACTGTGTGCTGGTTTCATAGTACTGTTCATTGTGTTCTGGTTTCTTAGTACTGTTCATTGTGAGCTGGAGTGTTGCCTTTTTTGTGCTGGTATCTGAGTTCTGTTCATTGTGCTTGTTTCTGAGTGTTCCTTATTGTGTGCTGCTTTCTGAGTACCGTTCGTTATCTGTTGTTTTGTTAGTGCTACTTATTGTGAGTACTCTTTATTGTCTGCTGGTAACTGAATACTTCTCATTATTTGCTGATTTCTTAGTGCTGTTTATTGTCTGCTGGTAGCTGAATACTTTTAATTGTGAGCTGTTTTCTGAGTTCTGCTTATTTGTGTGCTTGTTTTTAAGGAGTGTTCATTGTGCGTTGGTTTCTGAGTACTGTTCATTATGTGCTGGTTTCTGAGTTCTGTTTATTGTTTGCTGCTTTCTGAATACTATTCATTGTGTGCTTGTTTCTGATTACTGATTTCTGATTATATTTGGAGTAATTTTTATTGCTTAGTACTGTTTATTGTGTGCTTGATTTTGAGTAGTCTTTTTTGTGTGCTGCTTTCTGAAAACTCTCTATTCTATGCTTGTTTCTGAGTACTGTTTAGTGTATTTGTCAAGCTGAGTACTATTTAATGTGGGCTGATTGCTTAGTAGTTGATAGAGTGATGGTTTCTGAGTACAGTTTATTTTGTGCTGGTTTGTGAGTACTGTTCAATGTGTGCCGTTTTGTGAGTACTGTTTAATATGTGTTCGATTATGTGTTCTCTGTAGTTTATGTTGGTTGATGATACTATTCATTTTGTGGTGGTTCATTGTGAATGTGTGCTGCTTTCTGAGTACTCTTTATTTTCTGCTGGTAGCTGAATACTTTTCGGTGTGTGCTGGTTTTTGAGTACTGATTTTTCTATTTGTTTTTTTAAGTACTAATTATCTTGTGCTTGTTGCTGAGTACTATTCGTTGTGTTCTGATTTTTGAGTACTGTTTGTTGTGTGCTCGTTTCTGGGTATTGTTTATTGTGTGCTGATTTCTGAGTACTGTTCAGTTTGTGCTGGTTTCTGAGTGCTGCTTATTATGTTTTGGATTCTGATTATTGTTCATTGTTTGCTGGTTGCTTTTTTGTTAATTGTGTGCTGGCTTTCGAGTAGTGTTCATAGTGTGCTGATTTCTGAGTTCTGCTTATTGTCTGCTGGTTTCTGAGTTCTGTTTATTGCGTGCTGGTTTCTTAGTAGTTCATTATGTGCTGGTTCTCATGCTGCTTATTGTGTTCTAGTTTCCGAGTACTGTTCATTGTGTACTGTTTTCAGAGTACTGTTCATTGTGTTCTGGTTTCTGAGTACTATTTTTCATTGTGTTCTGGTTTCTAAGTGTTGCTTATTCTTAGCTTAATTCTGAGTACTGTTAATGGTGTGTTAGTTTCAGAGTACTGTTTATTGTGTGTTGATTTCTGAGTTCTGTTTATTGCGTGCTGGTTCTCTTAGTATTGTTCATTATGTGCTGGTTCTCATGCACCTTATTGTGTGTTGGTTTATTACTGCTGCTTATTTTATGCTGTTTTGAGAGTACTGTTCATTTTATGTTGGTTTCTGAGTACTCTTCATTATATGCTGATTTCTGAGTGCTGTTTATTGTATTTGTCCTTCTGAGTACTAATTCATTGTCTGTATACACTATAAACAGTACACTACTGTTAAACAGTAGTTTATTGTTTGCTCGTTTCTGAGTACTGTTGGCTTCTAAGTTCTGCTTATTATGTGCTGGATTCTGAGTAGTCTTTTTTGTGTGCTGCGTTCTCAAAACTCTCTATTCTATGCTTGTTTCTGAGTACTGTTTAGTGTATTTGTCAAGCTGAGTACTATTTAATGTGGGCTGATTGCTTAGTAGTTGATAGAGTGATGGTTTCTGAGTACTGTTCAATATGTGCTGGTTTGTGAGTACTATTTAATGTGTTCGATTCTGTGTGCTCTTTATATTATGTTGGTTGATGAACACTATTCATTATGTGCTGGTTTTTGACCACTGTTCATTGTGAATGTGTGCTGCTTTCTGAGTACTCTTTATTTTCTTTTGGTAGCTGAATACTTTTCGTTGTGTGCTGGTTTCTGAATTATGCTTTTTCTGTGCTTGTTTCTGAGTACTGTTCATGGTGTGCTGATTTTTGAGTACTCTTTTTTCTATTTGTCCTTTTGAGTACTAATTATCTTGTGCTTGTTGCTGAGTACTGTTTGTTTAATTGTGTGCTGGTTTCCGAGTACTATTCATTGTGTTCTGATTTCTGAGTACTGTTAATTGTGTGCTATTTTCTGAGTACTTTTTATTATGTGCTCCTTACTGTGTGATGCTGAATGTGTGCTGGTTTCTGAGTACAGTTCAATGTGTGCTGGTTTGTGAGTACAGCTTATTGTGTGCTGATTTCTTAGTACTGTTCATTATGTGCTGGTTCTCATGCTGCTTATTGTGTGCTGGTTTCCCAGTACTTTTCATTATGTGTTGGTTTCTGAGTGGTTCTTATTGTGTGTTGGTTTTTGAGTGCTGCTTATTGTGATGACTGTTTATTGTATGCTGGTAGCTGAATACTTTATATTGTGTGCTGGTTTCTGAGTGCTGTTAATTGTGTGCTTCTTTTTCAGTACTGTTAATAGTGTGCTGGTTTTTGTTAATTGTGTACTTGTTTCTAAGTACTGTTCACAGCGTGCTGGTTCTCTTAGTACTGTTCATTATGTGCTAGTTCTCATGCTGCTTATTGTGTGCTGGTTTCTGGGTACTCTTTACTCATAGTGTGCTGGTTTCTGAGTGCTGTTTAATTTTATTTGTCCATTAGGGTACTATTTATCCTATTCTTGTTACTGAGTGTTATTTATTGTTTGCTGGTTTCTGAATACTATTAATTGAGGTGCTGGTTCTCATGCTACTTATTGTATGCTGTATGCAGACTGCTGCTAATTGTGTGCAATTTTCTGACTACTCTCTATTGTCTGCTGGTAGCTGAATACTTTTCATTGCGGGCTGGTTTCCGAGTGCTGTTTATTGCGTGATTGTTTCTGAGTACAGTTTATAGTGTTCTGGTTTCTGAGTTCTGTTTATTGTTTGCTGCTTTCTGAGTACTGTTTATTGTGTACTGGTTTCTGAGAACTATTCATTGTTTGCTGGTTTCTGAGTACTGTATTTTGTGTGCTGGTTTCTGAGTACTGTTTATTGTGTGCTAGTTTTTTAATGCTGTTCATTGTGAGCTGGTTTCTGAGTACCCTTCATTATGTGCTGGTTTCCGTTTCTTATTGAGTGCTGGTTTTTAAGTACTGTTTACCGCTGCTGGTAGCTGAATACTGTTCACTGTGCGCTGGTTTCTGAGTACTGTTGATTGTGTGCTGTTTTCAGAGTACTGTTCATTGTGTGCTGATTTCTGAGTGCTGCTTATTCTGTGCTTGTTTCTGAGAACTATTCATTGTTTGCTGGTTTCTGAGTACTGTATTTTGTGTGCTGGTTTCTGAGTACTGTTCGTTGTGTGCTGCTTTCTGAGTGCTGCTAATTATGTGCTGGTACAGTACTGTTTATTGCATTTGTCCTTTTGAGTACTAAATATCTTGTGCTTGTAGCTTAGTATTGTTCATTGTGTGATAGTTTCTGAGTACTGTTCATTAGATTGTTGGCTTCTGAGTGCTGCAAATTGTGTGCAATTTTCTGACTACTCTATTGTCTGCTGATAGCTTAATACTTTTCATTGTGTTCATTGTGTGCTGGTCTCTGATTACTGTTTATTGTGTGCTGGATTCTAAGTAGTATTCATTGTGTACTGGTTTCTGAGCACTGTTGATTGTTTGCTTGTTCTTGAGTACTGTTCATTGTTTTCTAGTTTCTGAGTACTGTATTTTGTGTGCTGGTTTCTGAGTACCGTTCATTATGTGCTGGTTTCTGTGTTCTTCTTATTGAACAGTTGATTATGTGCTGGTTTTTGAGTACTTTTTATCGCTGCTGTTAGCTGAATACTGTTCATTATGTGCTTGTTTCTGAGTGCTGCTAATTGTGTGCTGGTACTGTGTATTGCATTTGTCCTTTTGAGCACTAAATATCTTGTTTCTGAGTGCTGCTTATTGTGTGCTGGTTTCTGAGTGTTGCTTATTGTAATCGTTTCTCAGTACTATTTCTTTGTGTTCTAGTTTCTGAGTAATATTCATTGTGTGTTGGTTTCTGAGTACCGTTCATTATGTGCTGGTTTCTGAGTGCTGCTTATTGTGTGCTGATTTCTGAGTACCCTTTATTGTCTGCTGGTAGCTGAACGTTTTTCATTGCGGGATGGTTTCCGAGTGCTGCTTATTGTGTGATTGTTTTTGAGTACAGTTCATAGTGTTCTGGTTTCTGAGTTGTGTTTATTGTGTCCTGCTTTCTGAGTAGTTTATTGTGTACTGGTTTCTGAATACTGTTCATTGTCTCTTGCTTTCTAAGTACTGTTCATTATGTGTTGGTTTCAGAGATCTGTTCATTATGTGCTGGATTCTGAGTACTGTTTTCTGTGTGCTGGTTTCTGAGTACTGATTATTGTGTGCTTGGTCTCATGCGGTTTATTGTGTGTTGGTTTCAGAGTGCTGTTCATTATCTACTGAATTCTGAGTACTGTTCATTGTGTGCTGGTTTTTAAATACTGTTTATTGTGTGCTTGTTTTTGAGTACTGTTCATTGTGATGTGGTTTCTGAGTACTTTTTATTGTGTACTGGTTTTTGAGGACTGTTCATTGTGAGATTGTTTTGAGTACTGTTAATTGTGTGCTGGTTTTTGAGTACTGTTCATTATGAACTGGTTTCTGAGTACCCTTCATTACGTGCTGGTTTCCGTTTCTTATTGAGTGCTGATTTTTAAGTACTTTTTATCGCTGCTGGTAGCTGAATACTGTTCACTGTGTGCTGGTTTCTGAGTACTGTTGATTGTGTGCTGTTTTCAGAGTACTGTTTATTGTGTCTTGATTTCTGAGTGCTGCTTATTCTGTGCTTGTTTCTGAGTACTATTCATTGTTCGCTGGTTTCTGAGTACTGGATTTTGTGTGCTGGTTTCTGAGTACCGTTCATTATGTGTCGGTTTGTATGTTCTTATTGAGTGCTGGCTTTTGAGTACTCTTTATTGCTGCTGTTAGCTGAATACTGTTCATTATGTGCTTGTTTCTGAGTGCTGATAATTGTGTGCTGGTACTGTGTATTGCATTTGTCTATTTGAGAACTAAATATCTTGGTTTCTGAGTGCTTCTTATTGTGTGTTTGATTCAGAGTACGGTTCATTGTGTGATAGTTTTTGAGTACTGTTCATTGTGTGTTGGTTTCTGAGTACTATTCATTTTATGCTGGTTTCTGAGTGCTGCTGATTATGTGCTTGGTTTCTGAGTACCCTTTATTGTCTGCTGGTAGCTGAATACTTTTCATTACGGGCTGGTTTCCGAGTGCTGCTTATTGTGTGATTGTTTCTGAGTACAGTTCATAGTGTTCTGGTTTCTGAGTTCTGTTTATTGTGTGTTAGTTTCTGAATACTGTTTATTGTCTCTTGCTTTCTGAGTACTGTTCATTATGTTCCCCAAACAAAGTTTGGGAACATATTGTTTTTACTCTGTTTCTTATTATTATTATTATGTTCCCCAAACAAAGTTTGGGAACATTGTTTTTACTCTGTTTCTTATTATTATTAGGGTCTTCCGTCTTCAGCGGAAGACCCTTCTATTATTCTATTGTTGATTTTTCACTTTTCTTCTTCTTATTAGGGTCTTCCGTCTTCAGCGGAAGACCCTTCTATTATTCTATTGTTAATTTTTCACTTTTCTTATTATTTATTATTATTATTCTTTTTTTTTCTCCTTACCGATTTTTGTGCAGAAGATTTCTCGGAGATGGATGGATCAATTTGCTTCAAATTTTCAGGATTGATGCGTTGCCATTTGAAGTTTGTACCGCCGTTTCAATTTTTGAAAAATCACTTCCGGTTGGAAGTTATCCCCCTTTTATTGATTTTCAGATGACCATTTTGTCCAGACAAAAACTCAAAAACGATAAAAGCTAGAGTGCTGAAATTTTCAGTGATGTTAGACGACATGTTGTAGTTGTGCACCTGGGTTTTAAAAATTTCCGGAAGTGCCTAGTATGGAAGCTCGGTAGAGGTCGAAAATGGGGTTTAAAAAAGTGTCTCATTTTTCTCCACGTTTTAAATCATAACTATTTACTCGTAAATATTTTGCTTAGACATATATAACAAAAGTTGTACAGTTTAGTGAGATCTTTCATGTCATATCAAGAAATGGGCCCATAGGCCTCATGGCTCGCCTGAACCATTGAGTTTCTGTTACAATGATTAACTTTTTTCTCACGAAACTTTTGATAAGACATGTAGAATAAAAGTTGTTCAGGTTTGCAAGATCTATCTAATGATATCAAAAAATAGGCCTCAGGGCGTCATGGCTCGCCTGAACAGTCGAATTTGTATCACAATTAATAACATTAATAACTTTTTTCTCGAGAAACTTTTGACAAGACATGTTGAACAAAAGTTGTTCAGTTTCGCAAGGGTTAACTAACGATGTTAATAAATAGGCCTGAGGGTCTCATGGCTCACCTGAACAGTTGGGTTATTGTTGCAATCTATCACATTTTTGTCAAGAAACTTTTAATAAGACATCTTGAACAAAAGTTGTTCAGTTTTGCAAGATCTTTCGAACAACATCATGAAAAAGGCCAACGGGCCTCATGGCTCGCCTGAACAGTTTGATCAGTGTCACAATTACTAACTTTTTTCTCGAGAATCTTTTGATAAGACATGTAGAACAAAAGTTGTTCAGTTTTGCAAGATTTTTCAAACGATATCAAGAAAAAGGCCCACGGGCCTTATGACTCGCCTTAACAGTGATAAATGTCGCATAACGTTATACTCGTAAATATTTTGTTTAGACATATATAACAAAAGTTGTACAGTTTATTGAGATCTTTCGTGCCGTATCAAGAAATGGGCCCATGGGCCTCATGGCTTGCCTGAACCATTGAGTTTCTGTTACAATGATTAACTTTTTTCTCATGAAACTTTTGATAAGACATGTAGAATAAAAGTTGTTCAGGTTTGCAAGATCTATCTAATGATATCAAAAACTAGGTCTGCGGGCGTCATGGCTCGCCTGAACAGTCGAATTTGTATCATAATAACATTAATAACTTTTTTCTCGAGAAACTTTTGACAAGACATGTTGAACAAAAGTTGTTCAGTTTCGCAAGGGTTAACTAACGATGTTAATAAATAGGCCTGAGGGTCTCATGGCTCACCTGAACAGTTGGGTTATTGTTGCAATTTATAACATTTTTGTCAAGAAACTTTTAATAAGACATCTTGAACAAAAGTTGTTCAGTTTTGCAAGATCTTTCGAACAACATCATGAAAAAGGCCAACGGGCCTCATGGCTCGCCTGAACAGTTTGATCAGTGTCACAATTACTAACTTTTTTCTCGAGAATCTTTTGATAAGACATGTAGAACAAAAGTTGTTCAGTTTTGCAAGATCTTTCAAACGATATCAAGAAAAAGGCCCACGGGCCTTATGACTCGCCTTAACACTGAAAAATGTCGCATAACGTTATACTCGTAAATATTTTGTTTAGACATATATAACAAAAGTTGTACAGTTTATTGAGATCTTTCGTGCCGTATCAAGAAATGGACCCATGGGCCTCATGGCTCGCCTGAACCATTGAGTTTCTGTTACAATGATTAACTTTTTCCTCACGAAACTCTGATAAAACATGTAGAATAAAAGTTGTTCAGTTTTACAAGATTTATCTTATGATATCAAAAAATAGGCCTGCGGGCGTCATGGCTCGCCTGAACAGTCGAATTTGTATCACAATTAATAACATTAATAACTTTTTTCTCGAGAAACTTTTGATAAGACATGTAGAACAAAAGTTGTTCAGATTCGCAAGCGTTACTAACGATGTTAAGAATAAGGCCTGCGGGTCTCATGGCTCACCTGAACAGTTGGGTTATTGTTGTAATATATAACATTTTAGTCAAGAAACTTTTAATGAGACATCTAGAGCAAAAGTTGTTCAGTTTTGCAAGATGTTTCAAACAACATCATCAAAAAGGCGAACAGGCCTCATGGCTCGCCTGAAGAGTTTGGTTAGTGTCACAATCAATAGCTTTTTTCTGGAGAAACTTTTGATAAAACATGTAGACCAAAAGTTGTTCAGGTTTGCAAGATCTTTCAAACGATATCATGAAAAAGGCGAACAGGCCTCATGGCTCGCCTGAAGAGTTTGATTAGTGTCACAATCAATAGCTTTTTTCTGGAGAAACTTTTGATAAAACATGTAGACCAAAAGTTGTTCAGGTTTGCAAGATCTTTCAAACGATATCAAGAAAAAGGCCCACGGGCCTTATGACTCGCCTTAACAGTCTGATAAATGTCGCAATCAATAACTTTTTTCTTAAGAAAATTTCCATAGGACATGTAGAAAAAAATTTGTTCAGTTTTGCGAGATATATCTAGAATGATATATAAAAAAAAAAAAATAGGCCTCCGGGCGGCATGACTCGCCTGATCAGTCGAATCTGTATCGCAGTAAATAAGATTATTAACTTTTTTCTCGAAAAAAAGCTGATCCCTTTAATTAGTTGCCGAGAGGTAGAGAGTCTTTAATTTATAACATTTAAATGATCAATATTTGTAAAACATTACCAAAGCTAAATTGTACGTCTAGACAATATATTTGTATCATTATTTATGAACGAAAATGTCAGTCAAATTCTTATCTAATCACATCTAAATTTGGACGGAAGACCCACTCGTTGCTCGCAACGAGATCGAATCTAGTTATTATTATTATTCTTTTTTATTCTCCTTACCGATTTTTGTGCAGAAGATTTCTCGGAGATGGCTGGATCGATTTGCTTGAAATTTTCAGGATTGATGCGTTGCCATTTGAAATTTGTACCGCCATTTCAATTTTTGAAAAACCACTTCCGGTTGGAAGTTATCCCCCTTTTATCGATTTTCAGATGACCATTTTGTCCAGACAAAAACTCAAAAACGATAAAAGCTAGAATGCTGAAATTTTCAGTGATGTTAGACGACATGTTGTAGTTGTGCACCTGGGTTTTAAAAATTTCCGGAAGTGCCTAGTATGGAAGCTCGGTAGGGGTCGAAAATGGAGTTTTAAAAAGTGTCCAATTTTTTTCCACGTTTTGAATTATAACTTTTTACTCGTTTTTACTGTTTAGACATATATAACAAAACTTGTACAGTTTATTGAGATCTTTCGTGCCATATCAAGAAATGGGCCCATGGGCCTCATGGCTCGCCTGAACCATTGAATTTCTGTTACAATGATTAACTTTTTTCTGACGAAACTTTTGATAAAACATGTAGAATAAAAGTTGTTCAGTTTTGCAAGTTCTATCTAATGATATCTAAAAATAGGCCTCCGGGCGTCATGGCTCGCCTGAACAGTCGAATTTGTATCGCAATTAATAACATTAATAACTTTTTCCTCGAGAAACTTTTGATAAGACATGTAGAACAAAAGTTGTTCAGTTTCGTAAGCGTTAACTAACGATGTTAAGAAATAGGCCTGCGGGTCTCATGGCTCACCTGAACAGTTGGGTTATTGTTGTAATATATAACATTTTAGTCAAGAAACTTTTAATGAGACATCTAGAGCAAAAGTTGTTCAGTTTTGCAAGATGTTTCAAACAACATCATCAAAAAGGCGAACAGGCCTCATGGCTCGCCTGAAGAGTTTGATTAGTGTCACAATCAATAGCTTTTTTCTGGAGAAACTTTTGATAAAACATGTAGACCAAAAGTTGTTCAGGTTTGCAAGATCTTTCAAACGATATCATGAAAAAGGCGAACAGGCCTCATGGCTCGCCTGAAGAGTTTGATTAGTGTCACAATCAATAGCTTTTTTCTGGAGAAACTTTTGATAAAACATGTAGACCAAAAGTTGTTCAGGTTTGCAAGATCTTTCAAACGATATCAAGAAAAAGGCCCACGGGCCTTATGACTCGCCTTAACAGTCTGATAAATGTCGCAATCAATAACTTTTTTCTTAAGAAAATTTCCATAGGACATGTAGAAAAAAATTTGTTCAGTTTTGCGAGATATATCTAGAATGATATATAAAAAAAAAAAAATAGGCCTCCGGGCGGCATGACTCGCCTGATCAGTCGAATCTGTATCGCAGTAAATAAGATTATTAACTTTTTTCTCGAAAAAAAGCTGATCCCTTTAATTAGTTGCCGAGAGGTAGAGAGTCTTTAATTTATAACATTTAAATGATCAATATTTGTAAAACATTACCAAAGCTAAATTGTACGTCTAGACAATATATTTGTATCATTATTTATGAACGAAAATGTCAGTCAAATTCTTATCTAATCACATCTAAATTTGGACGGAAGACCCACTCGTTGCTCGCAACGAGATCGAATCTAGTTATTATTATTATTCTTTTTTATTCTCCTTACCGATTTTTGTGCAGAAGATTTCTCGGAGATGGCTGGATCGATTTGCTTGAAATTTTCAGGATTGATGCGTTGCCATTTGAAATTTGTACCGCCATTTCAATTTTTGAAAAACCACTTCCGGTTGGAAGTTATCCCCCTTTTATCGATTTTCAGATGACCATTTTGTCCAGACAAAAACTCAAAAACGATAAAAGCTAGAATGCTGAAATTTTCAGTGATGTTAGACGACATGTTGTAGTTGTGCACCTGGGTTTTAAAAATTTCCGGAAGTGCCTAGTATGGAAGCTCGGTAGGGGTCGAAAATGGAGTTTTAAAAAGTGTCCAATTTTTTTCCACGTTTTGAATTATAACTTTTTACTCGTTTTTACTGTTTAGACATATATAACAAAACTTGTACAGTTTATTGAGATCTTTCGTGCCATATCAAGAAATGGGCCCATGGGCCTCATGGCTCGCCTGAACCATTGAATTTCTGTTACAATGATTAACTTTTTTCTGACGAAACTTTTGATAAAACATGTAGAATAAAAGTTGTTCAGTTTTGCAAGTTCTATCTAATGATATCTAAAAATAGGCCTCCGGGCGTCATGGCTCGCCTGAACAGTCGAATTTGTATCGCAATTAATAACATTAATAACTTTTTCCTCGAGAAACTTTTGATAAGACATGTAGAACAAAAGTTGTTCAGTTTCGCAAACGTTAACTAACGATGTTAAGAAATAGGCCTGCGGGTCTCATGGCTCACCTGAACATTTGGGTTATTGTTGCAATCTATAACATTTTTGTCAAGAAACTTTTAATAAGACATCTAGAACAAAAGTTGTTCAGTTCTGCAAGATGTTTCCAACAACATCATCAAAAAGGCCAACGCACCTCATGGCTCGCCTGAACAGTTTGTTAGTGTCACAATTACTAACTTTTTTCTCGAGAATCTTTTGATAAGACATGTGGAACAAAAGTTGTTCAGTTTTGCAAGATCTTTCAAACGATATCAAGAAAAAGGCCCACGGGCCTTATGACTCGCCTTAACAGTCTGATAAATGTCGCATAACTTTATACTGGTAAATATTTTGTTTAGAGATATATAACAAAAGTTGTACAGTTTATTGAGGTCTTTCGTGTCGTATCCAGAAATGGGCCAATGGGCCTCATGGCTCGCCTGAACCATTGAATTTCTGTTACAATGATTAACTTTTTCCTCACGAAACTTTGATAAAACATGTAGAATAAAAGTTGTTCAGTTTGACAAGTTCTATCTAATGATATAAAAAAAGTCCTCCGTGCGTCATGGCTCGCCTGAACAGTGGAATTTGTATCACAATTAATAACATTAATAACTTTTTTCTCGACAAACTTTTGACAAGACATGTAGAACAAACGTTGTTCAGTTTCGCAAGCGTTAACTAACGATGTTAAAAAATAGGCCTGCGGATCTCATGGCTCACCTGAACATTTGGGTTATTGTTGCAATCTATATCATTTTAGTCAAGACTCTTTTAATGAGACATCAAGAAAAAGGCCCACGGGCCTTATGACTCGCCTTAACAATCAGATAAATGTCGCAATCAATAACTTTTTTCTCAAGAAAATTTTGATAGGAGATGTAGAGCAAAATTTGTTCAGTTTTGCGAGATATATCTAGAATGATATATATATTAAAAAAAAAAATAGGCCTCCGGCCGACATGACTCGCCTGATCAGTCGAATTTGTATCGCAGTAAATAACATTATTAACTTTTTTCTCGAAAAAAGGCTGATCTCTTTAATTAGTGGCCGAGAGGGGCAGAGAGTCTTTAATTTATAACACTTAAATGATTACTATTTGTAAAACATTACTGAAGCTAAATTGTACGTTTAGACAATATATTTGTATCATTATTTATGAACGAAAATCTTAGTCAAATTCTTATCTCATCACATCTAAAATTGGACGGAAGACCCACTCGTTGCTCGCAACGAGATCGCATCTAGTTAATATTATTATTCTTTTTTTTTCTCCTTACCGATTTTTGTGCAGAAGATTTCTCGGAGATGGCTGGATCGATTTGCTTGAAATTTTCAGGATTGATGCGTTGCCATTTGAAGTTTGTACCGCCATTTCAATTTTCGAAAAATCACTTCCGGTTGGAAGTTATCCCCCTTTTATCGATTTTCAGATGACCATTTTGTCCAGACAAAAACTCAAAAACGATAAAAGCTAGAGTGTTGAAATTTTCAGTGATGTTAGACGACATGTTGTAGTTGTGCACCTGGGTTTTAAAAATTTCTGGAAGGGCCTAATATGGAAGCTCGGTAGCGGTCGAAAATGGAGTTTTAAAAAGTGTCCAATTTTTTTCCACGTTTTGAATCATAACTTTTTATTCGTAAATATTTTGTTTAGACATATATAACAAAACTTGTACAGTTTATTGAGATCTTTCGTGCCATATCAAGAAATGGGCCCATGGGCCTCATGGCTCGCCTGAACCATTGAATTTCTGTTACAATGATTAACTTTTTTCTCACGAAACGTTTGATAAGACATGTAGAATAAAAGTTGTTCAGTTTTGCAAGTTCTATCTAATGATATCTAAAAATAGGCCTCCGGGCGTCATGGCTCGCCTGAACAGTCGAATTTGTATCGCAATTAATAACATTAATAACTTTTTCCTCGAGAAACTTTTGACAAGACATATAGAACAAAAGTTGTTCAGTTTCGCAAACGTTAACTAACGATGTTAAGAAATAGGCCTGCGGGTCTCATGGCTCACCTGAACAGTTGGGTTATTGTTGCAATCTATAACATTTTTGTCAAGAAACTTTTGATAAGACATCTAGAACGAAAGTTGTTCAGATTTGCAAGATCTTTCGAACAACATGATGAAAAAGGCCAACGGACCTCATAGCTCGCCTGAAGAGTTTGATTAGTGTCACAATCAATAACTTTTTTCTGGAGAAACTTTTGATAAGACATGTAGAACAAAAGTTGTTCAGTTTCGCAAGCGTTAACTAACGATGTTAAGAAATAGGCCTGCGGGTCTCATGGCTCACCTGAACAGTTGGGTTATTGTTGCAATCTATAACATTTTAGTCAAGAAACTTTTAATGAGACATCTAGAGCAAAAGTTGTTCAGTTTTGCAAGATGTTTCAAACAACATCATCAAAAAGGCCAACACACCTCATGGCTCGCCTGAACAGTTTGTTAGTGTCACAATTACTAACTTTTTTCTCGAGAATCTTTTGATAAGACATGTGGAACAAAAGTTGTTCAGTTTTGCAAGATCTTTCAAACGATATCAAGAAAAAGGCCCACGGGCCTTATGACTCGCCTTAACAGTCTGATAAATGTCGCATAACTTTATACTGGTAAATATTTTGTTTAGAGATATATAACAAAAGTTGTACAGTTTATTGAGGTCTTTCGTGCCGTATCCAGAAATGGGCCAATGGGACTCATGGCTCGCCTGAACCATTGGATTTCTGTTACAATGATTAACTTTTTTCTCACGAAACTTTGATAAAACATGTAAAATAAAAGTTGTTCAGTTTTGCAAGTTCTATCTAATGATATCAAAAATAGGCCTGCGGGCCTCATGGCTCGCCTGAACAGTGGAATTTGTATCACAATTAATAACATTAATAACTTTTTTCTCGAGAAACTTTTGATAAGACATGTAGAACAAAAGTTGTTCAGATTCGCAAGCGTTACTAACGATGTTAAGAATAAGGCCTGCGGGTCTCATGGCTCATCTGAACAGTTGGGTTATTGTTGTAATCTATAACATTTTAGTCAAGAAACTTTTAATGAGACATCTAGAGCAAAAGTTGTTCAGTTTTGCAAGATGTTTCAAACAACATCATCAAAAAGGCGAACAGGCCTCATGGCTCGCCTGAAGAGTTTGATTAGTGTCACAATCAATAGCTTTTTTCTGGAGAAACTTTTGATAAAACATGTAGACCAAAAGTTGTTCAGGTTTGCAAGATCTTTCAAACGATATCAAGAAAAAGGCCCACGGGCCTTATGACTCGCCTTAACAGTCTGATAAATGTCGCATAACTTTATACTGGTAAATATTTTGTTTAGAGATATATAACAAAAGTTGTACAGTTTATTGAGGTCTTTCGTGCCGTATCCAGAAATGGGCCAATGGGCCTCATGGCTCGCCTGAACCATTGAATTTCTGTTACAATGATTAACTTTTTCCTCACGAAACTTTGATAAAACATGTAGAATAAAAGTTGTTCAGTTTTACAAGTTCTATCTAATGATATAAAAAAAGTCCTCCGTGCGTCATGGCTCGCCTGAACAGTGGAATTTGTATCACAATTAATAACATTAATAACTTTTTTCTCGACAAACTTTTGACAAGACATGTAGAACAAAAGTTGTTCAGTTTCGCAAGTGTTAACTAACGATGTTAAGAAATAGGCCTGCGGGTCTCATGGCTCACCTGAACAGTAAGGTTATTGTTGCAATCTATAACATTTTAGTCAAGAAACTTTTAATGAGACATCAAGAAAAAGGCCCACGGGCCTTATGACTCTCCTTAACAATCTGATAAATGTCGCAATCAATAACTTTTTTCTCAAGAAAATTTTGATAGGACATGTAGAGCAAAATTTGTTCAGTTATGCGAGATATATCTAGAATGATATAAAAAAAAAAAAAAAGCTTCCGGGCGACATGACTCGCCTGATCAGTCGAATTTGTATCGCAGTAAATAACATTATTAACTTTTTTCTCGAAAAAAGGCTGACCTCTTTAATTATTGGCCGAGAGGGACAGAGAGTCTTTAATTTATAACACTTAAATGATTAATATTTGTAAAACATTACTGAAGCTAAATTGTACGTTTAGACAATATATTTGTATCATTATTTATGAACGAAAATCTCAGTCAAATTCTTATCTCATCACATCTAAAATTGGACGGAAGACCCACTCGTTGCTCGCAACGAGATCGCATCTAGTTATTATTATTATTCTTTTTTTTTCTCCTTACCGATTTTTGTGCAGAAGATTTCTCGGAGATGGATGGATCAATTTGCTTCAAATTTTCAGGATTGATGCGTTGCCATTTGAAGTTTGTACCGCCGTTTCAATTTTTGAAAAATCACTTCCGGTTGGAAGTTATCCCCCTTTTATCGATTTTCAGATGACCATTTTGTCCAGACAAAAACTCAAAAACGATAAAAGCTAGAGTGCTGAAATTTTCAGTGATGTTAGACGACATGTTGTAGTTGTGCACCTGGGTTTTAAAAATTTCCGGAAGTGCCTAGTATGGAAGCTCGGTAGGGGTCGAAAATGGAGTTTAAAAAAGTATCTCATTTTTCTCCACGTTTTAAATCATAACTTTTTACTCGTAAATATTTTGCTTAGACATATATAACAAAAGTTGTACAGTTTATTGAAATCTTTCGTGTCATATCAAGAAATGGACCCATAGGCCTCATGGCTCGCCTGAACCATTGAGTTTCTGTTACAATGATTAACTTTTTTCTCACGAAACTTTTGATAAGACATGTAGAATAAAAGTTGTTCAGGTTTGCAAGATCTATCTAATGATATCTAAAAATAGGCCTCAGGGCGTCATGGCTCGCCTGAACAGTCGACTTTGTATCACAATTAATAACATTAATAACTTTTTCCTCGAGAAACTTTTGACAAGACATGTAGAACAAAAGTTGTTCAGTTTCGCAAGGGTTAACTAACGATGTTAATAAATAGGCCTGTGGGTCTCATGGCTCACCTGAACAGTTGGGTTATTGTTGCAATCTATAACATTTTTGTCAAGAAACTTTTAATAAGACATCTTGAACAAAAGTTGTTCAGTTTTGCAAAATCTTTCGAACAACATCATGAAAAAGGCCAACAGGCCTCATGGCTCATCTGAACAGTTTCATCAGTATCACAATTACTAACTTTTTTCTCGAGAATGTTTTGATAAGACATGTAGAACAAAAGTTGTTCAGTTTTGCAAGATCTTTCAAACGATATCAAGAAAAAGGCCCGCGGGCCTTATGACTCGCCTTAACAGTGATAAATGTCGCATAACGTTATACTCGTAAATATTTTGTTTAGACATATATAACAAAAGTAGTACAGTTTATTGAGATCTTTCGTGCCGTATCAAGAAATGGGCCTATGGGCCTCATGGCTTGCCTGAACCATTGAGTTTCTGTTACAATGATTAACTTTTTTCTCACGAAACTTTTGATAAGACATGTATAATAAAAGTTGTTCAAGTTTGCAAGATCTATCTAATGATATCAAAAACTAGGCCTGCGGGCGTCATGGCTCGCCTGAACAGTCGAATTTGTATCACAATAACATTAATAACTCTTTTCTCGAGAAACTTTTGACAAGACATGTTGAACAAAAGTTGTTCAGTTTCGCAAGGGTTAACTAACGATGTTAATAAATAGGCCTGCGGGTCTCATGGCTCACCTGAACAGTTGGGTTATTGTTGCAATCTATAACATTTTTGTCAAGAAACTTTTAATAAGACATCTTGAACAAAAGTTGTTCAGTTTTGCAAGATCTTTCGAACAACATTATGAAAAAGGCCAACGGGCCTCATGGCTCGCCTGAACAGTTTCATCAGTGTCACAATTACTAACTTTTTTCTCGAGAATCTTTTGATAAGACATGTAGAACAAAAGTTGTTCAGTTTTGCAAGATCTTTCAAACGATATCAAGAAAAAGGCCCACGGGCCTTATGACTCGCCTTAAAAGTGATAAATGTCGCATAACATTATACTCGTAAATATTTTGTTTAGACATATATAACAAAAGTTGTACATTTTATTGAGATCTTTCGTGCCGTCTCAAGAAATGGCCCCATGGGCCTCATGGATCGCCTGAACCATTGAGTTTCTGTTACAATGATTAACTTTTTCCTCACGAAACTCTGATAAAACATGTAGAATAAAAGTTGTTCAGTTTTGCAAGATCTATCCAATGATATCTGAGTGCTGCTTATTGTGTGATTGTTTCTGAGTACAGTTCATAGTGTTCTGGTTTCTGAGTTGTGTTTATTGTGTCCTGCTTTCTGAGTACTGTTTATTGTGTTCTGGTTTCTGAATACTGTTCATTGTCTCTTACTTTCTGAGTACTGTTCATTATGTGTTGGTTTCAGAGATCTGTTCATTATGTGCTGGATTCTGAGTACTGTTCATTGTGTGCTGGTTTCTGAATACTGTTTATTGTGTGCTAGTTTTTGAGTACTGTTCTTTGTGTGCTGGTTTCTGAGTACTGTTTTATGTGCTTGTTTCTGAGTGCTGATTATTGTGTGCTGAGTCTCATGCGGTTCATTATGTGCTGGATTCTGAGTACTGTTCATTGTGTGCTGGTTTCTGAGTACTGTTTATTGTGTGCTGGTTTTTGAGTACTGTTCATTGTGAGCTGGTTTCTGAGTACCGTTCATTATGTGCTGGTTTCCGTTTCTTATTGAGTACTCTTTATCGCTGCTGGTAGCTGAATACTGTTCACTGTGTGCTTGTTTCTAAGTACTGTTTATTGTGTGCTGTTTTCAGAGTACTGTTTATTGTGTCTTGATTTCTGAGTGCTGCTTATTCTGTGCTTGTTTCTGAGTACTATTGATTGTTTGCTGGTTTCTGAGTACTGTATTTTGTGTGCTGGTTTCTGAGTACTGTTCGTTGTGTGCTGGTTTCTGAGTAATATTCATTATGTGCTGGTATTTTCTTATTGAGAGCTGGTTTTAGAGCACTCTTTATCGCTACTGGTAGCTGAATACTGTTCATAGTGTGCTTGTTACGGAGTGTTCTTTATTGTGTGCTGTTTTCTGATTATTGTTCATTGTGTTCTGGTTTCATAGTACTGTTCATTGTGTGTTGGTTTCCGAGTACTGTTTATTGTGTGCTGGTTTTTGAGTACTGTTCATTTTGAGCTGGTTTCTGAATACTGTTCATTTTATACTGGTTTCTGAGTGCTGCTTATTGTGTGCTGATTTCTGAGTACCCTTTATTGTCTGCTGGTAGCTGAATACTTTTCATTGCGGGCTGGTTTCCGAGTGCTGCTTATTGTGTGATTGTTTCTGAGTACAGTTCATAGTGTTCTGGTTTCTGAGTTGTGTTTATTGTGTCCTGCTTTCTGAGTACTGTTGATTATGTACTGGTTTCTGAATACTGTTCATTGTCTCTTACTTTCTGAGTACTGTTCATTATGTGTTGGTTTCAGAGATCTGTTCATTATGTGCTGGATTCTGAGTACTGTTTATTGTGTGCTGGTTTTTGAGTACTGTTCATTGTGAGGTGGTTTCTGAGTACCGTTCATTATGTGCTGCTTTCCGTTTCTTATTGAGTACTCTTTATCGCTGCTGGTAGCTGAATACTGTTCACTGTGTGCTGGTTTCTGAGTACTGTGTATTGTGTGCTGTTTTCAGAGTACTGTTTATTGTGTCTTGATTTCTGAGTGCTGCTTATTCTGTGCTTGTTTCTGAGTACTATTGATTGTTTGCTGGTTTCTGAGTACTGTATTTTGTGTGCTGGTTTCTGAGTACTGTTCGTTGTGTGCTGGTTTCTGAGTAACATTCATTATGTGCTGGTTTTTTCTTATTGAGAGCTGGTTTTAGAGTACTCATTATCGCTACTGGTAGCTGAATACTGTTCATAGTGTGCTTGTTACTGAGTGTCGTTTATTGTGTGCTGTTTTCTGATTATTGTTCACTGTGTGCTGGTTTCATAGTACTGTTCATTGTGTTCTGGTTTCTTAGTACTGTTCATTGTGAGCTGGAGTGTTGCCTTTTTTGTGCTGGTATCTGAGTTCTGTTCATTGTGCTTGTTTCTGAGTGTTCCTTATTGTGTGCTGCTTTCTGAGTACCGTTCGTTATCTGTTGTTTTGTTAGTGCTACTTATTGTGAGTACTCTTTATTGTCTGCTGGTAACTGAATACTTCTCATTATTTGCTGATTTCTTAGTGCTGTTTATTGTCTGCTGGTAGCTGAATACTTTTAATTGTGAGCTGTTTTCTGAGTTCTGCTTATTTGTGTGCTTGTTTTTAAGGAGTGTTCATTGTGCGTTGGTTTCTGAGTACTGTTCATTATGTGCTGGTTTCTGAGTTCTGTTTATTGTTTGCTGCTTTCTGAATACTATTCATTGTGTGCTTGTTTCTGATTACTGATTTCTGATTATATTTGGAGTAATTTTTATTGCTTAGTACTGTTTATTGTGTGCTTGATTTTGAGTAGTCTTTTTTGTGTGCTGCTTTCTGAAAACTCTCTATTCTATGCTTGTTTCTGAGTACTGTTTAGTGTATTTGTCAAGCTGAGTACTATTTAATGTGGGCTGATTGCTTAGTAGTTGATAGAGTGATGGTTTCTGAGTACAGTTTATTTTGTGCTGGTTTGTGAGTACTGTTCAATGTGTGCCGTTTTGTGAGTACTGTTTAATATGTGTTCGATTATGTGTTCTCTGTAGTTTATGTTGGTTGATGATACTATTCATTTTGTGGTGGTTCATTGTGAATGTGTGCTGCTTTCTGAGTACTCTTTATTTTCTGCTGGTAGCTGAATACTTTTCGGTGTGTGCTGGTTTTTGAGTACTGATTTTTCTATTTGTTTTTTTAAGTACTAATTATCTTGTGCTTGTTGCTGAGTACTATTCGTTGTGTTCTGATTTTTGAGTACTGTTTGTTGTGTGCTCGTTTCTGGGTATTGTTTATTGTGTGCTGATTTCTGAGTACTGTTCAGTTTGTGCTGGTTTCTGAGTGCTGCTTATTATGTTTTGGATTCTGATTATTGTTCATTGTTTGCTGGTTGCTTTTTTGTTAATTGTGTGCTGGCTTTCGAGTAGTGTTCATAGTGTGCTGATTTCTGAGTTCTGCTTATTGTCTGCTGGTTTCTGAGTTCTGTTTATTGCGTGCTGGTTTCTTAGTAGTTCATTATGTGCTGGTTCTCATGCTGCTTATTGTGTTCTAGTTTCCGAGTACTGTTCATTGTGTACTGTTTTCAGAGTACTGTTCATTGTGTTCTGGTTTCTGAGTACTATTTTTCATTGTGTTCTGGTTTCTAAGTGTTGCTTATTCTTAGCTTAATTCTGAGTACTGTTAATGGTGTGTTAGTTTCAGAGTACTGTTTATTGTGTGTTGATTTCTGAGTTCTGTTTATTGCGTGCTGGTTCTCTTAGTATTGTTCATTATGTGCTGGTTCTCATGCACCTTATTGTGTGTTGGTTTATTACTGCTGCTTATTTTATGCTGTTTTGAGAGTACTGTTCATTTTATGTTGGTTTCTGAGTACTCTTCATTATATGCTGATTTCTGAGTGCTGTTTATTGTATTTGTCCTTCTGAGTACTAATTCATTGTCTGTATACACTATAAACAGTACACTACTGTTAAACAGTAGTTTATTGTTTGCTCGTTTCTGAGTACTGTTGGCTTCTAAGTTCTGCTTATTATGTGCTGGATTCTGAGTAGTCTTTTTTGTGTGCTGCGTTCTCAAAACTCTCTATTCTATGCTTGTTTCTGAGTACTGTTTAGTGTATTTGTCAAGCTGAGTACTATTTAATGTGGGCTGATTGCTTAGTAGTTGATAGAGTGATGGTTTCTGAGTACTGTTCAATATGTGCTGGTTTGTGAGTACTATTTAATGTGTTCGATTCTGTGTGCTCTTTATATTATGTTGGTTGATGAACACTATTCATTATGTGCTGGTTTTTGACCACTGTTCATTGTGAATGTGTGCTGCTTTCTGAGTACTCTTTATTTTCTTTTGGTAGCTGAATACTTTTCGTTGTGTGCTGGTTTCTGAATTATGCTTTTTCTGTGCTTGTTTCTGAGTACTGTTCATGGTGTGCTGATTTTTGAGTACTGTTTTTTCTATTTGTCCTTTTGAGTACTAATTATCTTGTGCTTGTTGCTGAGTACTGTTTGTTTAATTGTGTGCTGGTTTCCGAGTACTATTCATTGTGTTCTGATTTCTGAGTACTGTTAATTGTGTGCTATTTTCTGAGTACTTTTTATTATGTGCTCCTTACTGTGTGATGCTGAATGTGTGCTGGTTTCTGAGTACAGTTCAATGTGTGCTGGTTTGTGAGTACAGCTTATTGTGTGCTGATTTCTTAGTACTGTTCATTATGTGCTGGTTCTCATGCTGCTTATTGTGTGCTGGTTTCCCAGTACTTTTCATTATGTGTTGGTTTCTGAGTGGTTCTTATTGTGTGTTGGTTTTTGAGTGCTGCTTATTGTGATGACTGTTTATTGTATGCTGGTAGCTGAATACTTTATATTGTGTGCTGGTTTCTGAGTGCTGTTAATTGTGTGCTTCTTTTTCAGTACTGTTAATAGTGTGCTGGTTTTTGTTAATTGTGTACTTGTTTCTAAGTACTGTTCACAGCGTGCTGGTTCTCTTAGTACTGTTCATTATGTGCTAGTTCTCATGCTGCTTATTGTGTGCTGGTTTCTGGGTACTCTTTACTCATAGTGTGCTGGTTTCTGAGTGCTGTTTAATTTTATTTGTCCATTAGGGTACTATTTATCCTATTCTTGTTACTGAGTGTTATTTATTGTTTGCTGGTTTCTGAATACTATTAATTGAGGTGCTGGTTCTCATGCTACTTATTGTATGCTGTATGCAGACTGCTGCTAATTGTGTGCAATTTTCTGACTACTCTCTATTGTCTGCTGGTAGCTGAATACTTTTCATTGCGGGCTGGTTTCCGAGTGCTGTTTATTGCGTGATTGTTTCTGAGTACAGTTTATAGTGTTCTGGTTTCTGAGTTCTGTTTATTGTTTGCTGCTTTCTGAGTACTGTTTATTGTGTACTGGTTTCTGAGAACTATTCATTGTTTGCTGGTTTCTGAGTACTGTATTTTGTGTGCTGGTTTCTGAGTACTGTTTATTGTGTGCTAGTTTTTTAATGCTGTTCATTGTGAGCTGGTTTCTGAGTACCCTTCATTATGTGCTGGTTTCCGTTTCTTATTGAGTGCTGGTTTTTAAGTACTGTTTACCGCTGCTGGTAGCTGAATACTGTTCACTGTGCGCTGTTTTCTGAGTACTGTTCATTGTGTGCTGATTTCTGAGTGCTGCTTATTCTGTGCTTGTTTCTGAGAACTATTCATTGTTTGCTGGTTTCTGAGTACTGTATTTTGTGTGCTGGTTTCTGAGTACTGTTCGTTGTGTGCTGCTTTCTGAGTGCTGCTAATTATGTGCTGGTACAGTACTGTTTATTGCATTTGTCCTTTTGAGTACTAAATATCTTGTGCTTGTAGCTTAGTATTGTTCATTGTGTGATAGTTTCTGAGTACTGTTCATTAGATTGTTGGCTTCTGAGTGCTGCAAATTGTGTGCAATTTTCTGACTACTCTATTGTCTGCTGATAGCTTAATACTTTTCATTGTGTTCATTGTGTGCTGGTCTCTGATTACTGTTTATTGTGTGCTGGATTCTAAGTAGTATTCATTGTGTACTGGTTTCTGAGCACTGTTGATTGTTTGCTTGTTCTTGAGTACTGTTCATTGTTTTCTAGTTTCTGAGTACTGTATTTTGTGTGCTGGTTTCTGAGTACCGTTCATTATGTGCTGGTTTCTGTGTTCTTCTTATTGAACAGTTGATTATGTGCTGGTTTTTGAGTACTTTTTATCGCTGCTGTTAGCTGAATACTGTTCATTATGTGCTTGTTTCTGAGTGCTGCTAATTGTGTGCTGGTACTGTGTATTGCATTTGTCCTTTTGAGCACTAAATATCTTGTTTCTGAGTGCTGCTTATTGTGTGCTGGTTTCTGAGTGTTGCTTATTGTAATCGTTTCTCAGTACTATTTCTTTGTGTTCTAGTTTCTGAGTAATATTCATTGTGTGTTGGTTTCTGAGTACCGTTCATTATGTGCTGGTTTCTGAGTGCTGCTTATTGTGTGCTGATTTCTGAGTACCCTTTATTGTCTGCTGGTAGCTGAACGTTTTTCATTGCGGGATGGTTTCCGAGTGCTGCTTATTGTGTGATTGTTTTTGAGTACAGTTCATAGTGTTCTGGTTTCTGAGTTGTGTTTATTGTGTCCTGCTTTCTGAGTAGTTTATTGTGTACTGGTTTCTGAATACTGTTCATTGTCTCTTGCTTTCTAAGTACTGTTCATTATGTGTTGGTTTCAGAGATCTGTTCATTATGTGCTGGATTCTGAGTACTGTTTTCTGTGTGCTGGTTTCTGAGTACTGATTATTGTGTGCTTGGTCTCATGCGGTTTATTGTGTGTTGGTTTCATAGTGCTGTTCATTATCTACTGAATTCTGAGTACTGTTCATTGTGTGCTGGTTTTTAAATACTGTTTATTGTGTGCTTGTTTTTGAGTACTGTTCATTGTGATGTGGTTTCTGAGTACTTTTTATTGTGTACTGGTTTTTGAGGACTGTTCATTGTGAGATTGTTTTGAGTACTGTTAATTGTGTGCTGGTTTTTGAGTACTGTTCATTATGAACTGGTTTCTGAGTACCCTTCATTACGTGCTGGTTTCCGTTTCTTATTGAGTGCTGATTTTTAAGTACTTTTTATCGCTGCTGGTAGCTGAATACTGTTCACTGTGTGCTGGTTTCTGAGTACTGTTGATTGTGTGCTGTTTTCAGAGTACTGTTTATTGTGTCTTGATTTCTGAGTGCTGCTTATTCTGTGCTTGTTTCTGAGTACTATTCATTGTTCGCTGGTTTCTGAGTACTGGATTTTGTGTGCTGGTTTCTGAGTACCGTTCATTATGTGTCGGTTTGTATGTTCTTATTGAGTGCTGGCTTTTGAGTACTCTTTATTGCTGCTGTTAGCTGAATACTGTTCATTATGTGCTTGTTTCTGAGTGCTGATAATTGTGTGCTGGTACTGTGTATTGCATTTGTCTATTTGAGAACTAAATATCTTGGTTTCTGAGTGCTTCTTATTGTGTGTTTGATTCAGAGTACGGTTCATTGTGTGATAGTTTTTGAGTACTGTTCATTGTGTGTTGGTTTCTGAGTACTATTCATTTTATGCTGGTTTCTGAGTGCTGCTGATTATGTGCTTGGTTTCTGAGTACCCTTTATTGTCTGCTGGTAGCTGAATACTTTTCATTACGGGCTGGTTTCCGAGTGCTGCTTATTGTGTGATTGTTTCTGAGTACAGTTCATAGTGTTCTGGTTTCTGAGTTCTGTTTATTGTGTGTTAGTTTCTGAATACTGTTTATTGTCTCTTGCTTTCTGAGTACTGTTCATTATGTTCCCCAAACAAAGTTTGGGAACATATTGTTTTTACTCTGTTTCTTATTATTATTATTATGTTCCCCAAACAAAGTTTGGGAACATTGTTTTTACTCTGTTTCTTATTATTATTAGGGTCTTCCGTCTTCAGCGGAAGACCCTTCTATTATTCTATTGTTGATTTTTCACTTTTCTTCTTCTTATTAGGGTCTTCCGTCTTCAGCGGAAGACCCTTCTATTATTCTATTGTTAATTTTTCACTTTTCTTATTATTTATTATTATTATTCTTTTTTTTTCTCCTTACCGATTTTTGTGCAGAAGATTTCTCGGAGATGGATGGATCAATTTGCTTCAAATTTTCAGGATTGATGCGTTGCCATTTGAAGTTTGTACCGCCGTTTCAATTTTTGAAAAATCACTTCCGGTTGGAAGTTATCCCCCTTTTATTGATTTTCAGATGACCATTTTGTCCAGACAAAAACTCAAAAACGATAAAAGCTAGAGTGCTGAAATTTTCAGTGATGTTAGACGACATGTTGTAGTTGTGCACCTGGGTTTTAAAAATTTCCGGAAGTGCCTAGTATGGAAGCTCGGTAGAGGTCGAAAATGGGGTTTAAAAAAGTGTCTCATTTTTCTCCACGTTTTAAATCATAACTATTTACTCGTAAATATTTTGCTTAGACATATATAACAAAAGTTGTACAGTTTAGTGAGATCTTTCATGTCATATCAAGAAATGGGCCCATAGGCCTCATGGCTCGCCTGAACCATTGAGTTTCTGTTACAATGATTAACTTTTTTCTCACGAAACTTTTGATAAGACATGTAGAATAAAAGTTGTTCAGGTTTGCAAGATCTATCTAATGATATCAAAAAATAGGCCTCAGGGCGTCATGGCTCGCCTGAACAGTCGAATTTGTATCACAATTAATAACATTAATAACTTTTTTCTCGAGAAACTTTTGACAAGACATGTTGAACAAAAGTTGTTCAGTTTCGCAAGGGTTAACTAACGATGTTAATAAATAGGCCTGAGGGTCTCATGGCTCACCTGAACAGTTGGGTTATTGTTGCAATCTATCACATTTTTGTCAAGAAACTTTTAATAAGACATCTTGAACAAAAGTTGTTCAGTTTTGCAAGATCTTTCGAACAACATCATGAAAAAGGCCAACGGGCCTCATGGCTCGCCTGAACAGTTTGATCAGTGTCACAATTACTAACTTTTTTCTCGAGAATCTTTTGATAAGACATGTAGAACAAAAGTTGTTCAGTTTTGCAAGATTTTTCAAACGATATCAAGAAAAAGGCCCACGGGCCTTATGACTCGCCTTAACAGTGATAAATGTCGCATAACGTTATACTCGTAAATATTTTGTTTAGACATATATAACAAAAGTTGTACAGTTTATTGATATCTTTCGTGCCGTATCAAGAAATGGACCCATGGGCCTCATGGCTTGCCTGAACCATTGAGTTTCTGTTACAATGATTAACTTTTTTCTCATGAAACTTTTGATAAGACATGTAGAATAAAAGTTGTTCAGGTTTGCAAGATCTATCTAATGATATCAAAAACTAGGTCTGCGGGCGTCATGGCTCGCCTGAACAGTCGAATTTGTATCATAATAACATTAATAACTTTTTTCTCGAGAAACTTTTGACAAGACATGTTGAACAAAAGTTGTTCAGTTTCGCAAGGGTTAACTAACGATGTTAATAAATAGGCCTGAGGGTCTCATGGCTCACCTGAACAGTTGGGTTATTGTTGCAATCTATAACATTTTTGTCAAGAAACTTTTAATAAGACATCTTGAACAAAAGTTGTTCAGTTTTGCAAGATCTTTCGAACAACATCATGAAAAAGGCCAACGGGCCTCATGGCTCGCCTGAACAGTTTGATCAGTGTCACAATTACTAACTTTTTTCTCGAGAATCTTTTGATAAGACATGTAGAACAAAAGTTGTTCAGTTTTGCAAGATCTTTCAAACGATATTAAGAAAAAGGCCCACGGGCCTTATGACTCGCCTTAACACTGAAAAATGTCGCATAACGTTATACTCGTAAATATTTTGTTTAGACATATATAACAAAAGTTGTACAGTTTATTGAGATCTTTCGTGCCGTATCAAGAAATGGACCCATGGGCCTCATGGCTCGCCTGAACCATTGAGTTTCTGTTACAATGATTAACTTTTTCCTCACGAAACTCTGATAAAACATGTAGAATAAAAGTTGTTCAGTTTTACAAGATTTATCTTATGATATCAAAAAATAGGCCTGCGGGCGTCATGGCTCGCCTGAACAGTCGAATTTGTATCACAATTAATAACATTAATAACTTTTTTCTCGAGAAACTTTTGATAAGACATGTAGAACAAAAGTTGTTCAGATTCGCAAGCGTTACTAACGATGTTAAGAATAAGGCCTGCGGGTCTCATGGCTCACCTGAACAGTTGGGTTATTGTTGTAATATATAACATTTTAGTCAAGAAACTTTTAATGAGACATCTAGAGCAAAAGTTGTTCAGTTTTGCAAGATGTTTCAAACAACATCATCAAAAAGGCGAACAGGCCTCATGGCTCGCCTGAAGAGTTTGATTAGTGTCACAATCAATAGCTTTTTTCTGGAGAAACTTTTGATAAAACATGTAGACCAAAAGTTGTTCAGGTTTGCAAGATCTTTCAAACGATATCATGAAAAAGGCGAACAGGCCTCATGGCTCGCCTGAAGAGTTTGATTAGTGTCACAATCAATAGCTTTTTTCTGGAGAAACTTTTGATAAAACATGTAGACCAAAAGTTGTTCAGGTTTGCAAGATCTTTCAAACGATATCAAGAAAAAGGCCCACGGGCCTTATGACTCGCCTTAACAGTCTGATAAATGTCGCAATCAATAACTTTTTTCTTAAGAAAATTTCCATAGGACATGTAGAAAAAAATTTGTTCAGTTTTGCGAGATATATCTAGAATGATATATAAAAAAAAAAAAATAGGCCTCCGGGCGGCATGACTCGCCTGATCAGTCGAATCTGTATCGCAGTAAATAAGATTATTAACTTTTTTCTCGAAAAAAAGCTGATCCCTTTAATTAGTTGCCGAGAGGTAGAGAGTCTTTAATTTATAACATTTAAATGATCAATATTTGTAAAACATTACCAAAGCTAAATTGTACGTCTAGACAATATATTTGTATCATTATTTATGAACGAAAATGTCAGTCAAATTCTTATCTAATCACATCTAAATTTGGACGGAAGACCCACTCGTTGCTCGCAACGAGATCGAATCTAGTTATTATTATTATTCTTTTTTATTCTCCTTACCGATTTTTGTGCAGAAGATTTCTCGGAGATGGCTGGATCGATTTGCTTGAAATTTTCAGGATTGATGCGTTGCCATTTGAAATTTGTACCGCCATTTCAATTTTTGAAAAACCACTTCCGGTTGGAAGTTATCCCCCTTTTATCGATTTTCAGATGACCATTTTGTCCAGACAAAAACTCAAAAACGATAAAAGCTAGAATGCTGAAATTTTCAGTGATGTTAGACGACATGTTGTAGTTGTGCACCTGGGTTTTAAAAATTTCCGGAAGTGCCTAGTATGGAAGCTCGGTAGGGGTCGAAAATGGAGTTTTAAAAAGTGTCCAATTTTTTTCCACGTTTTGAATCATAACTTTTTACTCGTTTTTACTGTTTAGACATATATAACAAAACTTGTACAGTTTATTGAGATCTTTCGTGCCATATCAAGAAATGGGCCCATGGGCCTCATGGCTCGCCTGAACCATTGAATTTCTGTTACAATGATTAACTTTTTTCTGACGAAACTTTTGATAAAACATGTAGAATAAAAGTTGTTCAGTTTTGCAAGTTCTATCTAATGATATCTAAAAATAGGCCTCCGGGCGTCATGGCTCGCCTGAACAGTCGAATTTGTATCGCAATTAATAACATTAATAACTTTTTCCTCGAGAAACTTTTGATAAGACATGTAGAACAAAAGTTGTTCAGTTTCGTAAGCGTTAACTAACGATGTTAAGAAATAGGCCTGCGGGTCTCATGGCTCACCTGAACAGTTGGATTATTGTTGCAATCTATCACATTTTTGTCAAGAAACTTTTAATAAGACATCTATAACAAAAGTTGTTCAGATTTGCAAGATCTTTCGAACAACATTATGAAAAAGGCCAACGGGCCTCATAGCTCGCCTGAAGAGTTTGATTAGTGTCACAATCAATAACTTTTTTCTAGAGAAACTTTTGATAAGACATGTAGAACAAAAGTTGTTCAGTTTCGCAAACGTTAACTAACGATGTTAAGAAATAGGCCTGCGGGTCTCATGGCTCACCTGAACATTTGGGTTATTGTTGCAATCTATAACATTTTTGTCAAGAAACTTTTAATAAGACATCTAGAACAAAAGTTGTTCAGTTCTGCAAGATGTTTCCAACAACATCATCAAAAAGGCCAACGCACCTCATGGCTCGCCTGAACAGTTTGTTAGTGTCACAATTACTAACTTTTTTCTCGAGAATCTTTTGATAAGACATGTGGAACAAAAGTTGTTCAGTTTTGCAAGATCTTTCAAACGATATCAAGAAAAAGGCCCACGGGCCTTATGACTCGCCTTAACAGTCTGATAAATGTCGCATAACTTTATACTGGTAAATATTTTGTTTAGAGATATATAACAAAAGTTGTACAGTTTATTGAGGTCTTTCGTGTCGTATCCAGAAATGGGCCAATGGGCCTCATGGCTCGCCTGAACCATTGAATTTCTGTTACAATGATTAACTTTTTCCTCACGAAACTTTGATAAAACATGTAGAATAAAAGTTGTTCAGTTTGACAAGTTCTATCTAATGATATAAAAAAAGTCCTCCGTGCGTCATGGCTCGCCTGAACAGTGGAATTTGTATCACAATTAATAACATTAATAACTTTTTTCTCGACAAACTTTTGACAAGACATGTAGAACAAACGTTGTTCAGTTTCGCAAGCGTTAACTAACGATGTTAAAAAATAGGCCTGCGGATCTCATGGCTCACCTGAACATTTGGGTTATTGTTGCAATCTATATCATTTTAGTCAAGACTCTTTTAATGAGACATCAAGAAAAAGGCCCACGGGCCTTATGACTCGCCTTAACAATCAGATAAATGTCGCAATCAATAACTTTTTTCTCAAGAAAATTTTGATAGGAGATGTAGAGCAAAATTTGTTCAGTTTTGCGAGATATATCTAGAATGATATATATATTAAAAAAAAAAATAGGCCTCCGGCCGACATGACTCGCCTGATCAGTCGAATTTGTATCGCAGTAAATAACATTATTAACTTTTTTCTCGAAAAAAGGCTGATCTCTTTAATTAGTGGCCGAGAGGGGCAGAGAGTCTTTAATTTATAACACTTAAATGATTACTATTTGTAAAACATTACTGAAGCTAAATTGTACGTTTAGACAATATATTTGTATCATTATTTATGAACGAAAATCTCAGTCAAATTCTTATCTCATCACATCTAAAATTGGACGGAAGACCCACTCGTTGCTCGCAACGAGATCGCATCTAGTTAATATTATTATTCTTTTTTTTTCTCCTTACCGATTTTTGTGCAGAAGATTTCTCGGAGATGGCTGGATCAATTTGCTTCAAATTTTCAGGATTGATGCGTTGCCATTTGAAGTTTGTACCGCCATTTCAATTTTCGAAAAATCACTTCCGGTTGGAAGTTATCCCCCTTTTATCGATTTTCAGATGACCATTTTGTCCAGACAAAAACTCAAAAACGATAAAAGCTAGAGTGTTGAAATTTTCAGTGATGTTAGACGACATGTTGTAGTTGTGCACCTGGGTTTTAAAAATTTCTGGAAGGGCCTAATATGGAAGCTCGGTAGCGGTCGAAAATGGAGTTTTAAAAAGTGTCCAATTTTTTTCCACGTTTTGAATCATAACTTTTTATTCGTAAATATTTTGTTTAGACATATATAACAAAACTTGTACAGTTTATTGAGATCTTTCGTGCCATATCAAGAAATGGGCCCATGGGCCTCATGGCTCGCCTGAACCATTGAATTTCTGTTACAATGATTAACTTTTTTCTCACGAAACGTTTGATAAGACATGTAGAATAAAAGTTGTTCAGTTTTGCAAGTTCTATCTAATGATATCTAAAAATAGGCCTCCGGGCGTCATGGCTCGCCTGAACAGTCGAATTTGTATCGCAATTAATAACATTAATAACTTTTTCCTCGAGAAACTTTTGACAAGACATATAGAACAAAAGTTGTTCAGTTTCGCAAGCGTTAACTAACGATGTTAAGAAATAGGCCTGCGGGTCTCATGGCTCACCTGAACAGTTGGGTTATTGTTGCAATCTATAACATTTTTGTCAAAAAACTTTTAATAAGACATCTAGAACAAAAGTTGTTCAGTTTTGCAAGATCTTTCCAACAACATCATGAAAAAGGCCAACGGACCTCATGGCTCGCCTGAACAGTTTGTTAGTGTCACAATTACTAACTTTTTTCTCGAGAATCTTTTGATAAGACATGTGGAACAAAAGTTGTTCAGTTTTGCAAGATCTTTCAAACGATATCAAGAAAAAGGCCCACGGGCCTTATGACTCGCCTTAACAGTCTGATAAATGTCGCATAACTTTATACTGGTAAATATTTTGTTTAGAGATATATAACAAAAGTTGTACAGTTTATTGAGGTCTTTCGTGCCGTATCCAGAAATGGGCCAATGGGACTCATGGCTCGCCTGAACCATTGGATTTCTGTTACAATGATTAACTTTTTTCTCACGAAACTTTGATAAAACATGTAAAATAAAAGTTGTTCAGTTTTGCAAGTTCTATCTAATGATATCAAAAATAGGCCTGCGGGCCTCATGGCTCGCCTGAACAGTGGAATTTGTATCACAATTAATAACATTAATAACTTTTTTCTCGAGAAACTTTTGATAAGACATGTAGAACAAAAGTTGTTCAGATTCGCAAGCGTTACTAACGATGTTAAGAATAAGGCCTGCGGGTCTCATGGCTCATCTGAACAGTTGGGTTATTGTTGTAATCTATAACATTTTAGTCAAGAAACTTTTAATGAGACATCTAGAGCAAAAGTTGTTCAGTTTTGCAAGATGTTTCAAACAACATCATCAAAAAGGCCAACAGACCTCATGGCTCGCCTGAACAGTTTGTTAGTGTCACAATTACTAACTTTTTTCTCGAGAATCTTTTGATAAGACATGTGGAACAAAAGTTGTTCAGTTTTGCAAGATCTTTCAAACGATATCAAGAAAAAGGCCCACGGGCCTTATGACTCGCCTTAACAGTCTGATAAATGTCGCATAACTTTATACTGGTAAATATTTTGTTTAGAGATATATAACAAAAGTTGTACAGTTTATTGAGGTCTTTCGTGCCGTATCCAGAAATGGGCCAATGGGACTCATGGCTCGCCTGAACCATTGGATTTCTGTTACAATGATTAACTTTTTTCTCACGAAACTTTGATAAAACATGTAAAATAAAAGTTGTTCAGTTTTGCAAGTTCTATCTAATGATATCAAAAATAGGCCTGCGGGCCTCATGGCTCGCCTGAACAGTGGAATTTGTATCACAATTAATAACATTAATAACTTTTTTCTCGAGAAACTTTTGATAAGACATGTAGAACAAAAGTTGTTCAGATTCGCAAGCGTTACTAACGATGTTAAGAATAAGGCCTGCGGGTCTCATGGCTCATCTGAACAGTTGGGTTATTGTTGTAATCTATAACATTTTAGTCAAGAAACTTTTAATGAGACATCTAGAGCAAAAGTTGTTCAGTTTTGCAAGATGTTTCAAACAACATCATCAAAAAGGCGAACAGGCCTCATGGCTCGCCTGAAGAGTTTGATTAGTGTCACAATCAATAGCTTTTTTCTGGAGAAACTTTTGATAAAACATGTAGACCAAAAGTTGTTCAGGTTTGCAAGATCTTTCAAACGATATCAAGAAAAAGGCCCACGGGCCTTATGACTCGCCTTAACAGTCTGATAAATGTCGCATAACTTTATACTGGTAAATATTTTGTTTAGAGATATATAACAAAAGTTGTACAGTTTATTGAGGTCTTTCGTGCCGTATCCAGAAATGGGCCAATGGGACTCATGGCTCGCCTGAACCATTGGATTTCTGTTACAATGATTAACTTTTTTCTCACGAAACTTTGATAAAACATGTAAAATAAAAGTTGTTCAGTTTTGCAAGTTCTATCTAATGATATCAAAAATAGGCCTGCGGGCCTCATGGCTCGCCTGAACAGTGGAATTTGTATCACAATTAATAACATTAATAACTTTTTTCTCGAGAAACTTTTGATAAGACATGTAGAACAAAAGTTGTTCAGATTCGCAAGCGTTACTAACGATGTTAAGAATAAGGCCTGCGGGTCTCATGGCTCATCTGAACAGTTGGGTTATTGTTGTAATCTATAACATTTTAGTCAAGAAACTTTTAATGAGACATCTAGAGCAAAAGTTGTTCAGTTTTGCAAGATGTTTCAAACAACATCATGAAAAAGGCCAACACACCTCATGGCTCGCCTGAACAGTTTGTTAGTGTCACAATTACTAACTTTTTTCTCGAGAATCTTTTGATAAGACATGTGGAACAAAAGTTGTTCAGTTTTGCAAGATCTTTCAAACGATATCAAGAAAAAGGCCCACGGGCCTTATGACTCGCCTTAACAGTCTGATAAATGTCGCATAACTTTATACTGGTAAATATTTTGTTTAGAGATATATAACAAAAGTTGTACAGTTTATTGAGGTCTTTCGTGCCGTATCCAGAAATGGGCCAATGGGACTCATGGCTCGCCTGAACCATTGGATTTCTGTTACAATGATTAACTTTTTTCTCACGAAACTTTGATAAAACATGTAAAATAAAAGTTGTTCAGTTTTGCAAGTTCTATCTAATGATATCAAAAATAGGCCTGCGGGCCTCATGGCTCGCCTGAACAGTGGAATTTGTATCACAATTAATAACATTAATAACTTTTTTCTCGAGAAACTTTTGATAAGACATGTAGAACAAAAGTTGTTCAGATTCGCAAGCGTTACTAACGATGTTAAGAATAAGGCCTGCAGGTCTCATGGCTCATCTGAACAGTTGGGTTATTGTTGTAATCTATAACATTTTAGTCAAGAAACTTTTAATGAGACATCTAGAGCAAAAGTTGTTCAGTTTTGCAAGATGTTTCAAACAACATCCTCAAAAAGGCGAACAGGCCTCATGGCTCGCCTGAAGAGTTTGATTAGTGTCACAATCAATAGCTTTTTTCTGGAGAAACTTTTGATAAAACATGTAGACCAAAAGTTGTTCAGGTTTGCAAGATCTTTCAAACGATATCAAGAAAAAGGCCCACGGGCCTTATGACTCGCCTTAACAGTCTGATAAATGTCGCATAACTTTATACTGGTAAATATTTTGTTTAGAGATATATAACAAAAGTTGTACAGTTTATTGAGGTCTTTCGTGTCGTATCCAGAAATGGGCCAATGGGCCTCATGGCTCGCCTGAACCATTGAATTTCTGTTACAATGATTAACTTTTTCCTCACGAAACTTTGATAAAACATGTAGAATAAAAGTTGTTCAGTTTGACAAGTTCTATCTAATGATATAAAAAAAAGTCCTCCGTGCGTCATGGCTCGCCTGAACAGTGGAATTTGTATCACAATTAATAACATTAATAACTTTTTTCTCGACAAACTTTTGACAAGACATGTAGAACAAACGTTGTTCAGTTTCGCAAGCGTTAACTAACGATGTTAAAAAATAGGCCTGCGGATCTCATGGCTCACCTGAACATTTGGGTTATTGTTGCAATCTATATCATTTTAGTCAAGACTCTTTTAATGAGACATCAAGAAAAAGGCCCACGGGCCTTATGACTCGCCTTAACAATCAGATAAATGTCGCAATCAATAACTTTTTTCTCAAGAAAATTTTGATAGGAGATGTAGAGCAAAATTTGTTCAGTTTTGCGAGATATATCTAGAATGATATATATATTAAAAAAAAAAATAGGCCTCCGGCCGACATGACTCGCCTGATCAGTCGAATTTGTATCGCAGTAAATAACATTATTAACTTTTTTCTCGAAAAAAGGCTGATCTCTTTAATTAGTGGCCGAAAGGGGCAGAGAGTCTTTAATTTATAACACTTAAATGATTACTATTTGTAAAACATTACTGAAGCTAAATTGTACGTTTAGACAATATATTTGTATCATTATTTATGAACGAAAATCTCAGTCAAATTCTTATCTCATCACATCTAAAATTGGACGGAAGACCCACTCGTTGCTCGCAACGAGATCGCATCTAGTTAATATTATTATTCTTTTTTTTTCTCCTTACCGATTTTTGTGCAGAAGATTTCTCGGAGATGGCTGGATCGATTTGCTTCAAATTTTCAGGATTGATGCGTTGCCATTTGAAGTTTGTACCGCCATTTCAATTTTCGAAAAATCACTTCCGGTTGGAAGTTATCCCCCTTTTATCGATTTTCAGATGACCATTTTGTCCAGACAAAAACTCAAAAACGATAAAAGCTAGAGTGTTGAAATTTTCAGTGATGTTAGACGACATGTTGTAGTTGTGCACCTGGGTTTTAAAAATTTCTGGAAGGGCCTAATATGGAAGCTCGGTAGCGGTCGAAAATGGAGTTTTAAAAAGTGTCCAATTTTTTTCCACGTTTTGAATCATAACTTTTTATTCGTAAATATTTTGTTTAGACATATATAACAAAACTTGTACAGTTTATTGAGATCTTTCGTGCCATATCAAGAAATGGGCCCATGGGCCTCATGGCTCGCCTGAACCATTGAATTTCTGTTACAATGATTAACTTTTTTCTCACGAAACGTTTGATAAGACATGTAGAATAAAAGTTGTTCAGTTTTGCAAGTTCTATCTAATGATATCTAAAAATAGGCCTCCGGGCGTCATGGCTCGCCTGAACAGTCGAATTTGTATCGCAATTAATAACATTAATAACTTTTTCCTCGAGAAACTTTTGACAAGACATATAGAACAAAAGTTGTTCAGTTTCGCAAACGTTAACTAACGATGTTAAGAAATAGGCCTGCGGGTCTCATGGCTCACCTGAACAGTTGGGTTATTGTTGCAATCTATAACATTTTTGTCAAGAAACTTTTGATAAGACATCTAGAACGAAAGTTGTTCAGATTTGCAAGATCTTTCGAACAACATGATGAAAAAGGCCAACGGACCTCATAGCTCGCCTGAAGAGTTTGATTAGTGTCACAATCAATAACTTTTTTCTGGAGAAACTTTTGATAAGACATGTAGAACAAAAGTTGTTCAGTTTCGCAAGCGTTAACTAACGATGTTAAGAAATAGGCCTGCGGGTCTCATGGCTCACCTGAACAGTTGGGTTATTGTTGCAATCTATAACATTTTTGTCAAAAAACTTTTAATGAGACATCTAGAACAAAAGTTGTTCAGTTTTGCAAGATCTTTCCAACAACATCATGAAAAAGGCCAACAGACCTCATGGCTCGCCTGAACAGTTTGTTAGTGTCACAATTACTAACTTTTTTCTCGAGAATCTTTTGATAAGACATGTGGAACAAAAGTTGTTCAGTTTTGCAAGATCTTTCAAACGATATCAAGAAAAAGGCCCACGGGCCTTATGACTCGCCTTAACAGTCTGATAAATGTCGCATAACTTTATACTGGTAAATATTTTGTTTAGAGATATATAACAAAAGTTGTACAGTTTATTGAGGTCTTTCGTGCCGTATCCAGAAATGGGCCAATGGGACTCATGGCTCGCCTGAACCATTGGATTTCTGTTACAATGATTAACTTTTTTCTCACGAAACTTTGATAAAACATGTAAAATAAAAGTTGTTCAGTTTTGCAAGTTCTATCTAATGATATCAAAAATAGGCCTGCGGGCCTCATGGCTCGCCTGAACAGTGGAATTTGTATCACAATTAATAACATTAATAACTTTTTTCTCGAGAAACTTTTGATAAGACATGTAGAACAAAAGTTGTTCAGATTCGCAAGCGTTACTAACGATGTTAAGAATAAGGCCTGCGGGTCTCATGGCTCATCTGAACAGTTGGGTTATTGTTGTAATCTATAACATTTTAGTCAAGAAACTTTTAATGAGACATCTAGAGCAAAAGTTGTTCAGTTTTGCAAGATGTTTCCAACAACATCATCAAAAAGGCCAACAGACCTCATGGCTCGCCTGAACAGTTTGTTAGTGTCACAATTACTAACTTTTTTCTCGAGAATCTTTTGATAAGACATGTGGAACAAAAGTTGTTCAGTTTTGCAAGATCTTTCAAACGATATCAAGAAAAAGGCCCACGGGCCTTATGACTCGCCTTAACAGTCTGATAAATGTCGCATAACTTTATACTGGTAAATATTTTGTTTAGAGATATATAACAAAAGTTGTACAGTTTATTGAGGTCTTTCGTGCCGTATCCAGAAATGGGCCAATGGGACTCATGGCTCGCCTGAACCATTGGATTTCTGTTACAATGATTAACTTTTTTCTCACGAAACTTTGATAAAACATGTAAAATAAAAGTTGTTCAGTTTTGCAAGTTCTATCTAATGATATCAAAAATAGGCCTGCGGGCCTCATGGCTCGCCTGAACAGTGGAATTTGTATCACAATTAATAACATTAATAACTTTTTTCTCGAGAAACTTTTGATAAGACATGTAGAACAAAAGTTGTTCAGATTCGCAAGCGTTACTAACGATGTTAAGAATAAGGCCTGCGGGTCTCATGGCTCATCTGAACAGTTGGGTTATTGTTGTAATCTATAACATTTTAGTCAAGAAACTTTTAATGAGACATCTAGAGCAAAAGTTGTTCAGTTTTGCAAGATGTTTCAAACAACATCATCAAAAAGGCGAACAGGCCTCATGGCTCGCCTGAAGAGTTTGATTAGTGTCACAATCAATAGCTTTTTTCTGGAGAATCTTTTGATAAAACATGTAGACCAAAAGTTGTTCAGGTTTGCAAGATCTTTCAAACGATATCAAGAAAAAGGCCCACGGGCCTTATGACTCGCCTTAACAGTCTGATAAATGTCGCATAACTTTATACTGGTAAATATTTTGTTTAGAGATATATAACAAAAGTTGTACAGTTTATTGAGGTCTTTCGTGCCGTATCCAGAAATGGGCCAATGGGACTCATGGCTCGCCTGAACCATTGGATTTCTGTTACAATGATTAACTTTTTTCTCACGAAACTTTGATAAAACATGTAAAATAAAAGTTGTTCAGTTTTGCAAGTTCTATCTAATGATATCAAAAATAGGCCTGCGGGCCTCATGGCTCGCCTGAACAGTGGAATTTGTATCACAATTAATAACATTAATAACTTTTTTCTCGAGAAACTTTTGATAAGACATGTAGAACAAAAGTTGTTCAGATTCGCAAGCGTTACTAACGATGTTAAGAATAAGGCCTGCGGGTCTCATGGCTCATCTGAACAGTTGGGTTATTGTTGTAATCTATAACATTTTAGTCAAGAAACTTTTAATGAGACATCTAGAGCAAAAGTTGTTCAGTTTTGCAAGATGTTTCAAACAACATCATCAAAAAGGCCAACAGACCTCATGGCTCGCCTGAACAGTTTGTTAGTGTCACAATTACTAACTTTTTTCTCGAGAATCTTTTGATAAGACATGTGGAACAAAAGTTGTTCAGTTTTGCAAGATCTTTCAAACGATATCAAGAAAAAGGCCCACGGGCCTTATGACTCGCCTTAACAGTCTGATAAATGTCGCATAACTTTATACTGGTAAATATTTTGTTTAGAGATATATAACAAAAGTTGTACAGTTTATTGAGGTCTTTCGTGCCGTATCCAGAAATGGGCCAATGGGACTCATGGCTCGCCTGAACCATTGGATTTCTGTTACAATGATTAACTTTTTTCTCACGAAACTTTGATAAAACATGTAAAATAAAAGTTGTTCAGTTTTGCAAGTTCTATCTAATGATATCAAAAATAGGCCTGCGGGCCTCATGGCTCGCCTGAACAGTGGAATTTGTATCACAATTAATAACATTAATAACTTTTTTCTCGAGAAACTTTTGATAAGACATGTAGAACAAAAGTTGTTCAGATTCGCAAGCGTTACTAACGATGTTAAGAATAAGGCCTGCGGGTCTCATGGCTCATCTGAACAGTTGGGTTATTGTTGTAATCTATAACATTTTAGTCAAGAAACTTTTAATGAGACATCTAGAGCAAAAGTTGTTCAGTTTTGCAAGATGTTTCAAACAACATCATCAAAAAGGCGAACAGGCCTCATGGCTCGCCTGAAGAGTTTGATTAGTGTCACAATCAATAGCTTTTTTCTGGAGAATCTTTTGATAAAACATGTAGACCAAAAGTTGTTCAGGTTTGCAAGATCTTTCAAACGATATCAAGAAAAAGGCCCACGGGCCTTATGACTCGCCTTAACAGTCTGATAAATGTCGCATAACTTTATACTGGTAAATATTTTGTTTAGAGATATATAACAAAAGTTGTACAGTTTATTGAGGTCTTTCGTGCCGTATCCAGAAATGGGCCAATGGGACTCATGGCTCGCCTGAACCATTGGATTTCTGTTACAATGATTAACTTTTTTCTCACGAAACTTTGATAAAACATGTAAAATAAAAGTTGTTCAGTTTTGCAAGTTCTATCTAATGATATCAAAAATAGGCCTGCGGGCCTCATGGCTCGCCTGAACAGTGGAATTTGTATCACAATTAATAACATTAATAACTTTTTTCTCGAGAAACTTTTGATAAGACATGTAGAACAAAAGTTGTTCAGATTCGCAAGCGTTACTAACGATGTTAAGAATAAGGCCTGCGGGTCTCATGGCTCATCTGAACAGTTGGGTTATTGTTGTAATCTATAACATTTTAGTCAAGAAACTTTTAATGAGACATCTAGAGCAAAAGTTGTTCAGTTTTGCAAGATGTTTCAAACAACATCATCAAAAAGGCCAACAGACCTCATGGCTCGCCTGAACAGTTTGTTAGTGTCACAATTACTAACTTTTTTCTCGAGAATCTTTTGATAAGACATGTGGAACAAAAGTTGTTCAGTTTTGCAAGATCTTTCAAACGATATCAAGAAAAAGGCCCACGGGCCTTATGACTCGCCTTAACAGTCTGATAAATGTCGCATAACTTTATACTGGTAAATATTTTGTTTAGAGATATATAACAAAAGTTGTACAGTTTATTGAGGTCTTTCGTGCCGTATCCAGAAATGGGCCAATGGGACTCATGGCTCGCCTGAACCATTGGATTTCTGTTACAATGATTAACTTTTTTCTCACGAAACTTTGATAAAACATGTAAAATAAAAGTTGTTCAGTTTTGCAAGTTCTATCTAATGATATCAAAAATAGGCCTGCGGGCCTCATGGCTCGCCTGAACAGTGGAATTTGTATCACAATTAATAACATTAATAACTTTTTTCTCGAGAAACTTTTGATAAGACATGTAGAACAAAAGTTGTTCAGATTCGCAAGCGTTACTAACGATGTTAAGAATAAGGCCTGCGGGTCTCATGGCTCATCTGAACAGTTGGGTTATTGTTGTAATCTATAACATTTTAGTCAAGAAACTTTTAATGAGACATCTAGAGCAAAAGTTGTTCAGTTTTGCAAGATGTTTCAAACAACATCATCAAAAAGGCGAACAGGCCTCATGGCTCGCCTGAAGAGTTTGATTAGTGTCACAATCAATAGCTTTTTTCTGGAGAAACTTTTGATAAAACATGTAGACCAAAAGTTGTTCAGGTTTGCAAGATCTTTCAAACGATATCAAGAAAAAGGCCCACGGGCCTTATGACTCGCCTTAACAGTCTGATAAATGTCGCATAACTTTATACTGGTAAATATTTTGTTTAGAGATATATAACAAAAGTTGTACAGTTTATTGAGGTCTTTCGTGCCGTATCCAGAAATGGGCCAATGGGCCTCATGGCTCGCCTGAACCATTGAATTTCTGTTACAATGATTAACTTTTTTCTCACGAAACGTTTGATAAGACATGTAGAATAAAAGTTGTTCAGTTTTGCAAGTTCTATCTAATGATATCTAAAAATAGGCCTCCGGGCGTCATGGCTCGCCTGAACAGTCGAATTTGTATCGCAATTAATAACATTAATAACTTTTTCCTCGAGAAACTTTTGACAAGACATATAGAACAAAAGTTGTTCAGTTTCGCAAACGTTAACTAACGATGTTAAGAAATAGGCCTGCGGGTCTCATGGCTCACCTGAACAGTTGGGTTATTGTTGCAATCTATAACATTTTTGTCAAGAAACTTTTGATAAGACATCTAGAACGAAAGTTGTTCAGATTTGCAAGATCTTTCGAACAACATGATGAAAAAGGCCAACGGACCTCATAGCTCGCCTGAAGAGTTTGATTAGTGTCACAATCAATAACTTTTTTCTGGAGAAACTTTTGATAAGACATGTAGAACAAAAGTTGTTCAGTTTCGCAAGCGTTAACTAACGATGTTAAGAAATAGGCCTGCGGGTCTCATGGCTCACCTGAACAGTTGGGTTATTGTTGCAATCTATAACATTTTTGTCAAAAAACTTTTAATAAGACATCTAGAACAAAAGTTGTTCAGTTTTGCAAGATCTTTCCAACAACATCATGAAAAAGGCCAACAGACCTCATGGCTCGCCTGAACAGTTTGTTAGTGTCACAATTACTAACTTTTTTCTCGAGAATCTTTTGATAAGACATGTGGAACAAAAGTTGTTCAGTTTTGCAAGATCTTTCAAACGATATCAAGAAAAAGGCCCACGGGCCTTATGACTCGCCTTAACAGTCTGATAAATGTCGCATAACTTTATACTGGTAAATATTTTGTTTAGAGATATATAACAAAAGTTGTACAGTTTATTGAGGTCTTTCGTGCCGTATCCAGAAATGGGCCAATGGGACTCATGGCTCGCCTGAACCATTGGATTTCTGTTACAATGATTAACTTTTTTCTCACGAAACTTTGATAAAACATGTAAAATAAAAGTTGTTCAGTTTTGCAAGTTCTATCTAATGATATCAAAAATAGGCCTGCGGGCCTCATGGCTCGCCTGAACAGTGGAATTTGTATCACAATTAATAACATTAATAACTTTTTTCTCGAGAAACTTTTGATAAGACATGTAGAACAAAAGTTGTTCAGATTCGCAAGCGTTACTAACGATGTTAAGAATAAGGCCTGCGGGTCTCATGGCTCATATGAACAGTTGGGTTATTGTTGCAATCTATAACATTTTTGTCAAAAAACTTTTAATAAGACATCTAGAACAAAAGTTGTTCAGTTTTGCAAGATCTTTCCAACAACATCATGAAAAAGGCCAACAGACCTCATGGCTCGCCTGAACAGTTTGTTAGTGTCACAATTACTAACTTTTTTCTCGAGAATCTTTTGATAAGACATGTGGAACAAAAGTTGTTCAGTTTTGCAAGATCTTTCAAACGATATCAAGAAAAAGGCCCACGGGCCTTATGACTCGCCTTAACAGTCTGATAAATGTCGCATAACTTTATACTGGTAAATATTTTGTTTAGAGATATATAACAAAAGTTGTACAGTTTATTGAGGTCTTTCGTGCCGTATCCAGAAATGGGCCAATGGGACTCATGGCTCGCCTGAACCATTGGATTTCTGTTACAATGATTAACTTTTTTCTCACGAAACTTTGATAAAACATGTAAAATAAAAGTTGTTCAGTTTTGCAAGTTCTATCTAATGATATCAAAAATAGGCCTGCGGGCCTCATGGCTCGCCTGAACAGTGGAATTTGTATCACAATTAATAACATTAATAACTTTTTTCTCGAGAAACTTTTGATAAGACATGTAGAACAAAAGTTGTTCAGATTCGCAAGCGTTACTAACGATGTTAAGAATAAGGCCTGCGGGTCTCATGGCTCATCTGAACAGTTGGGTTATTGTTGTAATCTATAACATTTTAGTCAAGAAACTTTTAATGAGACATCTAGAGCAAAAGTTGTTCAGTTTTGCAAGATGTTTCAAACAACATCATCAAAAAGGCGAACAGGCCTCATGGCTCGCCTGAAGAGTTTGATTAGTGTCACAATCAATAGCTTTTTTCTGGAGAAACTTTTGATAAAACATGTAGACCAAAAGTTGTTCAGGTTTGCAAGATCTTTCAAACGATATCAAGAAAAAGGCCCACGGGCCTTATGACTCGCCTTAACAGTCTGATAAATGTCGCATAACTTTATACTGGTAAATATTTTGTTTAGAGATATATAACAAAAGTTGTACAGTTTATTGAGGTCTTTCGTGCCGTATCCAGAAATGGGCCAATGGGCCTCATGGCTCGCCTGAACCATTGAATTTCTGTTACAATGATTAACTTTTTCCTCACGAAACTTTGATAAAACATGTAGAATAAAAGTTGTTCAGTTTTACAAGTTCTATCTAATGATATAAAAAAAGTCCTCCGTGCGTTATGGCTCGCCTGAACAGTGGAATTTGTATCACAATTAATAACATTAATTACTTTTTTCTCGACAAACTTTTGACAAGACATGTAGAACAAAAGTTGTTCAGTTTCGCAAGTGTTAACTAACGATGTTAAGAAATAGGCCTGCGGGTCTCATGGCTCACCTGAACAGTAAGGTTATTGTTGCAATCTATAACATTTTAGTGAAGAAACTTTTAATGAGACATCAAGAAAAAGGCCCACGGGCCTTATGACTCTCCTTAACAATCTGATAAATGTCGCAATCAATAACTTTTTTCTCAAGAAAATTTTGATAGGACATGTAGAGCAAAATTTGTTCAGTTATGCGAGATATATCTAGAATGATATAAAAAAAAAAAAAAAAAGCTTCCGGGCGACATGACTCGCCTGATCAGTCGAATTTGTATCGCAGTAAATAACATTATTAACTTTTTTCTCGAAAAAAGGCTGACCTCTTTAATTATTGGCCGAGAGGGACAGAGAGTCTTTAATTTATAACACTTAAATGATTAATATTTGTAAAACATTACTGAAGCTAAATTGTACGTTTAGACAATATATTTGTATCATTATTTATGAACGAAAATCTCAGTCAAATTCTTATCTCATCACATCTAAAATTGGACGGAAGACCCACTCGTTGCTCGCAACGAGATCGCATCTAGTTATTATTATTATTCTTTTTTTTTCTCCTTACCGATTTTTGTGCAGAAGATTTCTCGGAGATGGCTGGATCAATTTGCTTCAAATTTTCAGGATTGATGCGTTGCCATTTGAAGTTTGTACCGCCGTTTCAATTTTTGAAAAATCACTTCCGGTTGGAAGTTATCCCCCTTTTATCGATTTTCAGATGACCATTTTGTCCAGACAAAAACTCAAAAACGATAAAAGCTAGAGTGCTGAAATTTTCAGTGATGTTAGACGACATGTTGTAGTTGTGCACCTGGGTTTTAAAAATTTCCGGAAGTGCCTAGTATGGAAGCTCGGTAGGGGTCGAAAATGGAGTTTAAAAAAGTATCTCATTTTTCTCCACGTTTTAAATCATAACTTTTTACTCGTAAATATTTTGCTTAGACATATATAACAAAAGTTGTACAGTTTATTGAGATCTTTCGTGTCATATCAAGAAATGGACCCATAGGCCTCATGGCTCGCCTGAACCATTGAGTTTCTGTTACAATGATTAACTTTTTTCTCACGAAACTTTTGATAAGACATGTAGAATAAAAGTTGTTCAGGTTTGCAAGATCTATCTAATGATATCTAAAAATAGGCCTCAGGGCGTCATGGCTCGCCTGAACAGTCGACTTTGTATCACAATTAATAACATTAATAACTTTTTCCTCGAGAAACTTTTGACAAGACATGTAGAACAAAAGTTGTTCAGTTTCGCAAGGGTTAACTAACGATGTTAATAAATAGGCCTGCGGGTCTCATGGCTCACCTGAACAGTTGGGTTATTGTTGCAATCTATAACATTTTTGTCAAGAAACTTTTAATAAGACATCTTGAACAAAAGTTGTTCAGTTTTGCAAAATCTTTCGAACAACATCATGAAAAAGGCCAACAGGCCTCATGGCTCATCTGAACAGTTTCATCAGTATCACAATTACTAACTTTTTTCTCGAGAATCTTTTGATAAGACATGTAGAACAAAAGTTGTTCAGTTTTGCAAGATCTTTCAAACGATATCAAGAAAAAGGCCCGCGGGCCTTATGACTCGCCTTAACAGTGATAAATGTCGCATAACGTTATACTCGTAAATATTTTGTTTAGACATATATAACAAAAGTAGTACAGTTTATTGAGATCTTTCGTGCCGTATCAAGAAATGGGCCTATGGGCCTCATGGCTTGCCTGAACCATTGAGTTTCTGTTACAATGATTAACTTTTTTCTCACGAAACTTTTGATAAGACATGTATAATAAAAGTTGTTCAAGTTTGCAAGATCTATCTAATGATATCAAAAACTAGGCCTGCGGGCGTCATGGCTCGCCTGAACAGTCGAATTTGTATCACAATAACATTAATAACTCTTTTCTCGAGAAACTTTTGACAAGACATGTTGAACAAAAGTTGTTCAGTTTCGCAAGGGTTAACTAACGATGTTAATAAATAGGCCTGCGGGTCTCATGGCTCACCTGAACAGTTGGGTTATTGTTGCAATCTATAACATTTTTGTCAAGAAACTTTTAATAAGACATCTTGAACAAAAGTTGTTCAGTTTTGCAAGATCTTTCGAACAACATTATGAAAAAGGCCAACGGGCCTCATGGCTCGCCTGAACAGTTTCATCAGTGTCACAATTACTAACTTTTTTCTCGAGAATCTTTTGATAAGACATGTAGAACAAAAGTTGTTCAGTTTTGCAAGATCTTTCAAACGATATCAAGAAAAAGGCCCACGGGCCTTATGACTCGCCTTAACAGTGATAAATGTCGCATAACATTATACTCGTAAATATTTTGTTTAGACATATATAACAAAAGTTGTACATTTTATTGAGATCTTTCGTGCCGTCTCAAGAAATGGCCCCATGGGCCTCATGGATCGCCTGAACCATTGAGTTTCTGTTACAATGATTAACTTTTTCCTCACGAAACTCTGATAAAACATGTAGAATAAAAGTTGTTCAGTTTTGCAAGATCTATCTAATGATATCTGAGTGCTGCTTATTGTGTGATTGTTTCTGAGTACAGTTCATAGTGTTCTGGTTTCTGAGTTGTGTTTATTGTGTCCTGCTTTCTGAGTACTGTTTATTGTGTTCTGGTTTCTGAATACTGTTCCTTGTCTCTTACTTTCTGAGTACTGTTCATTATGTGTTGGTTTCAGAGATCTGTTCATTATGTGCTGGATTCTGAGTACTGTTCATTGTGTGCTGGTTTCTGAATACTGTTTATTGTGTGCTAGTTTTTGAGTACTGTTCTTTGTGTGCTGGTTTCTGAGTACTGTTTTATGTGCTTGTTTCTGAGTGCTGATTATTGTGTGCTGAGTCTCATGCGGTTCATTATGTGCTGGATTCTGAGTACTGTTCATTGTGTGCTGGTTTCTGAGTACTGTTTATTGTGTGCTGGTTTTTGAGTACTGTTCATTGTGAGCTGGTTTCTGAGTACCGTTCATTATGTGCTGGTTTCCGTTTCTTATTGAGTACTCTTTATCGCTGCTGGTAGCTGAATACTGTTCACTGTGTGCTTGTTTCTAAGTACTGTTTATTGTGTGCTGTTTTCAGAGTACTGTTTATTGTGTCTTGATTTCTGAGTGCTGCTTATTCTGTGCTTGTTTCTGAGTACTATTGATTGTTTGCTGGTTTCTGAGTACTGTATTTTGTGTGCTGGTTTCTGAGTACTGTTCGTTGTGTGCTGGTTTCTGAGTAATATTCATTATGTGCTGGTATTTTCTTATTGAGAGCTGGTTTTAGAGCACTCTTTATCGCTACTGGTAGCTGAATACTGTTCATAGTGTGCTTGTTACTGAGTGTCGTTTATTGTGTGCTGTTTTCTGATTATTGTTCATTGTGTTCTGGTTTCATAGTACTGTTCATTGTGTGTTGGTTTCCGAGTACTGTTTATTGTGTGCTGGTTTTTGAGTACTGTTCATTTTGAGCTGGTTTCTGAATACTGTTCATTTTATACTGGTTTCTGAGTGCTGCTTATTGTGTGCTGATTTCTGAGTACCCTTTATTGTCTGCTGGTAGCTGAATACTTTTCATTGCGGGCTGGTTTCCGAGTGCTGCTTATTGTGTGATTATTTCTGAGTACAGTTCATAGTGTTCTGGTTTCTGAGTTGTGTTTATTGTGTCCTGCTTTCTGAGTACTGTTGATTATGTACTGGTTTCTGAATACTGTTCATTGTCTCTTACTTTCTGAGTACTGTTCATTATGTGTTGGTTTCAGAGATCTGTTCATTATGTGCTGGATTCTGAGTACTGTTTATTGTGTGCTGGTTTTTGAGTACTGTTCATTGTGAGGTGGTTTCTGAGTACCGTTCATTATGTGCTGCTTTCCGTTTCTTATTGAGTACTCTTTATCGCTGCTGGTAGCTGAATACTGTTCACTGTGTGCTGGTTTCTGAGTACTGTGTATTGTGTGCTGTTTTCAGAGTACTGTTTATTGTGTCTTGATTTCTGAGTGCTGCTTATTCTGTGCTTGTTTCTGAGTACTATTGATTGTTTGCTGGTTTCTGAGTACTGTATTTTGTGTGCTGGTTTCTGAGTACTGTTCGTTGTGTGCTGGTTTCTGAGTAACATTCATTATGTGCTGGTTTTTTCTTATTGAGAGCTGGTTTTAGAGTACTCATTATCGCTACTGGTAGCTGAATACTGTTCATAGTGTGCTTGTTACTGAGTGTCGTTTATTGTGTGCTGTTTTCTGATTATTGTTCACTGTGTGCTGGTTTCATAGTACTGTTCATTGTGTTCTGGTTTCTTAGTACTGTTCATTGTGAGCTGGAGTGTTGCCTTTTTTGTGCTGGTATCTGAGTTCATTGTTCATTGTGCTTCATTGTGCTTGTTTCTGAGTGTTCCTTATTGTGTGCTGCTTTCTGAGTACCGTTCGTTATCTGTTGTTTTGTTAGTGCTACTTATTGTGAGTACTCTTTATTGTCTGCTGGTAACTGAATACTTCTCATTATTTGCTGATTTCTTAGTGCTGTTTATTGTCTGCTGGTAGCTGAATACTTTTAATTGTGAGCTGTTTTCTGAGTTCTGCTTATTTGTGTGCTTGTTTTTAAGGAGTGTTCATTGTGCGTTGGTTTCTGAGTACTGTTCATTATGTGCTGGTTTCTGAGTTCTGTTTATTGTTTGCTGCTTTCTGAATACTATTCATTGTGTGCTTGTTTCTGATTACTGATTTCTGATTATATTTGGAGTAATTTTTATTGCTTAGTACTGTTTATTGTGTGCTTGATTTTGAGTAGTCTTTTTTGTGTGCTGCTTTCTGAAAACTCTCTATTCTATGCTTGTTTCTGAGTACTGTTTAGTGTATTTGTCAAGCTGAGTACTATTTAATGTGGGCTGATTGCTTAGTAGTTGATAGAGTGATGGTTTCTGAGTACAGTTTATTTTGTGCTGGTTTGTGAGTACTGTTCAATGTGTGCCGTTTTGTGAGTACTGTTTAATATGTGTTCGATTATGTGTTCTCTGTAGTTTATGTTGGTTGATGATACTATTCATTTTGTGGTGGTTCATTGTGAATGTGTGCTGCTTTCTGAGTACTCTTTATTTTCTGCTGGTAGCTGAATACTTTTCGGTGTGTGCTGGTTTTTGAGTACTGATTTTTCTATTTGTTTTTTTAAGTACTAATTATCTTGTGCTTGTTGCTGAGTACTATTCGTTGTGTTCTGATTTTTGAGTACTGTTTGTTGTGTGCTCGTTTCTGGGTATTGTTTATTGTGTGCTGATTTCTGAGTACTGTTCAGTTTGTGCTGGTTTCTGAGTGCTGCTTATTATGTTTTGGATTCTGATTATTGTTCATTGTTTGCTGGTTGCTTTTTTGTTAATTGTGTGCTGGCTTTCGAGTAGTGTTCATAGTGTGCTGATTTCTGAGTTCTGCTTATTGTCTGCTGGTTTCTGAGTTCTGTTTATTGCGTGCTGGTTTCTTAGTAGTTCATTATGTGCTGGTTCTCATGCTGCTTATTGTGTTCTAGTTTCCGAGTACTGTTCATTGTGTACTGTTTTCAGAGTACTGTTCATTGTGTTCTGGTTTCTGAGTACTATTTTTCATTGTGTTCTGGTTTCTAAGTGTTGCTTATTCTTAGCTTAATTCTGAGTACTGTTAATGGTGTGTTAGTTTCAGAGTACTGTTTATTGTGTGTTGATTTCTGAGTTCTGTTTATTGCGTGCTGGTTCTCTTAGTATTGTTCATTATGTGCTGGTTCTCATGCACCTTATTGTGTGTTGGTTTATTACTGCTGCTTATTTTATGCTGTTTTGAGAGTACTGTTCATTTTATGTTGGTTTCTGAGTACTCTTCATTATTTGCTGATTTCTGAGTGCTGTTTATTGTATTTGTCCTTCTGAGTACTAATTCATTGTCTGTATACACTATAAACAGTACACTACTGTTAAACAGTAGTTTATTGTTTGCTCGTTTCTGAGTACTGTTGGTTTCTAAGTTCTGCTTATTATGTGCTGGATTCTGAGTAGTCTTTTTTGTGTGCTGCGTTCTCAAAACTCTCTATTCTATGCTTGTTTCTGAGTACTGTTTAGTGTATTTGTCAAGCTGAGTACTATTTAATGTGGGCTGATTGCTTAGTAGTTGATAGAGTGATGGTTTCTGAGTACTGTTCAATATGTGCTGGTTTGTGAGTACTATTTAATGTGTTCGATTCTGTGTGCTCTTTATATTATGTTGGTTGATGAACACTATTCATTATGTGCTGGTTTTTGACCACTGTTCATTGTGAATGTGTGCTGCTTTCTGAGTACTCTTTATTTTCTTTTGGTAGCTGAATACTTTTCGTTGTGTGCTGGTTTCTGAATTATGCTTTTTCTGTGCTTGTTTCTGAGTACTGTTCATGGTGTGCTGATTTTTGAGTACTGTTTTTTCTATTTGTCCTTTTGAGTACTAATTATCTTGTGCTTGTTGCTGAGTACTGTTTGTTTAATTGTGTGCTGGTTTCCGAGTACTATTCATTGTGTTCTGATTTCTGAGTACTGTTAATTGTGTGCTATTTTCTGAGTACTTTTTATTATGTGCTCCTTACTGTGTGATGCTGAATGTGTGCTGGTTTCTGAGTACAGTTCAATGTGTGCTGGTTTGTGAGTACAGCTTATTGTGTGCTGATTTCTTAGTACTGTTCATTATGTGCTGGTTCTCATGCTGCTTATTGTGTGCTGGTTTCCCAGTACTTTTCATTATGTGTTGGTTTCTGAGTGGTTCTTATTGTGTGTTGGTTTTTGAGTGCTGCTTATTGTGATGACTGTTTATTGTATGCTGGTAGCTGAATACTTTATATTGTGTGCTGGTTTCTGAGTGCTGTTAATTGTGTGCTTCTTTTTCAGTACTGTTAATAGTGTGCTGGTTTTTGTTAATTGTGTACTTGTTTCTAAGTACTGTTCACAGCGTGCTGGTTCTCTTAGTACTGTTCATTATGTGCTAGTTCTCATGCTGCTTATTGTGTGCTGGTTTCTGGGTACTCTTTACTCATAGTGTGCTGGTTTCTGAGTGCTGTTTAATTTTATTTGTCCATTAGGGTACTATTTATCCTATTCCTGTTACTGAGTGTTATTTATTGTTTGCTGGTTTCTGAATACTATTAATTGAGGTGCTGGTTCTCATGCTACTTATTGTATGCTGTATGCAGACTGCTGCTAATTGTGTGCAATTTTCTGACTACTCTCTATTGTCTGCTGGTAGCTGAATACTTTTCATTGCGGGCTGGTTTCCGAGTGCTGCTTATTGCGTGATTGTTTCTGAGTACAGTTTATAGTGTTCTGGTTTCTGAGTTCTGTTTATTGTTTGCTGCTTTCTGAGTACTGTTTATTGTGTACTGGTTTCTGAGAACTATTCATTGTTTGCTGGTTTCTGAGTACTGTATTTTGTGTGCTGGTTTCTGAGTACTGTTTATTGTGTGCTAGTTTTTTAATGCTGTTCATTGTGAGCTGGTTTCTGAGTACCCTTCATTATATGCTGGTTTCCGTTTCTTATTGAGTGCTGGTTTTTAAGTACTGTTTACCACTGCTGGTAGCTGAATACTGTTCACTGTGCGCTGGTTTCTGAGTACTGTTGATTGTGTGCTGTTTTCAGAGTACTGTTTATTGTGTGCTGATTTCTGAGTGCTGCTTATTCTGTGCTTGTTTCTGAGAACTATTCATTGTTTGCTGGTTTCTGAGTACTGTATTTTGTGTGCTGGTTCCTGAGTACTGTTCGTTGTGTGCTGCTTTCTGAGTGCTGCTAATTATGTGCTGGTACAGTACTGTTTATTGCATTTGTCCTTTTGAGTACTAAATATCTTGTGCTTGTAGCTTAGTATTGTTCATTGTGTGATAGTTTCTGAGTACTGTTCATTAGATTGTTGGCTTCTGAGTGCTGCAAATTGTGTGCAATTTTCTGACTACTCTCTATTGTCTGCTGATAGCTTAATACTTTTCATTGTGTTCATTGTGTGCTGGTTTCTGATTACTGTTTATTGTGTGCTGGATTCTAAGTAGTATTCATTGTGTACTGGTTTCTGAGCACTGTTGATTGTTTGCTTGTTCTTGAGTACTGTTCATTGTTTTCTAGTTTCTGAGTACTGTATTTTGTGTGCTGGTTTCTGAGTACCGTTCATTATGTGCTGGTTTCTGTGTTCTTCTTATTCAACAGTTGATTATGTGCTGGTTTTTGAGTACTTTTTATCGCTGCTGTTAGCTGAATACTGTTCATTATGTGCTTGTTTCTGAGTGCTGCTAATTGTGTGCTGGTACTGTGTATTGCATTTGTCCTTTTGAGCACTAAATATCTTGTTTCTGAGTGCTGCTTATTGTGTGCTGGTTTCTGAGTGTTGCTTATTGTAATCGTTTCTCAGTACTATTTCTTTGTGTTCTAGTTTCTGAGTAATATTCATTGTGTGTTGGTTTCTGAGTACCGTTCATTATGAGCTGGTTTCTGAGTGCTGCTTATTGTGTACTGGTTAATGAGTACTCTTCATTGTCTGCTGGTAGCTGAATACTGTTCGTTTTGTTCTTGTTTCTGAGTACTGTTGATTGTGTGCTTTGTTTCTAAGTGCTGCTTTTTGTCTGCTGGTTTCCGAGTCCTGTTTATTGTGTGCTGATTTCTGAATACTGTTTATTATGTGTTGGTTTCTGAGTACTGTTCATTTTATGCTGGTTTCTGAGTGCTGCTTATTGTGTGCTGATTTCTGAGTACCCTTTATTGTCTGCTGGTAGCTGAACGTTTTTCATTGCGGGCTGGTTTCCGAGTGCTGCTTATTGTGTGATTGTTTCTGAGTACAGTTCATAGTGTTCTGGTTTCTGAGTTGTGTTTATTGTGTCCTGCTTTCTGAGTAGTTTATTGTGTACTGGTTTCTGAATACTGTTCATTGTCTCTTGCTATCTGAGTACTGTTCATTATGTGTTGGTTTCAGAGATCTGTTCATTATGTGCTGGATTCTGAGTACTGTTTTTTGTGTGCTGGTTTCTGAGTACTGATTATTGTGTGCTTGGTCTCATGCGGCTTATTGTGTGTTGGTTTCAGAGTGCTGTTCATTATCTACTGAATTCTGAGTACTGTTCATTGTGTGCTGGTTTTTAAATACTGTTTATTGTGTGCTGGTTTTTGAGTACTGTTCATTGTGATGTGGTTTCTGAGTACTTTTTATTGTGTACTGGTTTTTGAGGACTGTTCATTGTGAGATTGTTTTGAGTACTGTTAATTGTGTGCTGGTTTTTGAGTACTGTTCATTATGAACTGGTTTCTGAGTACCCTTCATTACGTGCTGGTTTCCGTTTCTTATTGAGTGCTGATTTTTAAGTACTTTTTATCACTGCTGGTAGCTGAATACTGTTCACTGTGTGCTGGTTTCTGAGTACTGTTGATTGTGTGCTGTTTTCAGAGTACTGTTTATTGTGTCTTGATTTCTGAGTGCTGCTTATTCTGTGCTTGTTTCTGAGTACTATTCATTGTTTGCTGGTTTCTGAGTACTGTATTTTGTGTGCTGGTTTCTGAGTACCGTTCATTATGTGTCGGTTTGTATGTTCTTCTTATTGAGTGCTGGCTTTTGAGTACTCTTTATTGCTGCTGTTAGCTGAATACTGTTCATTATGTGCTTGTTTCTGAGTGCTGCTAATTGTGTGCTGGTACTGTGTATTGCATTTGTCCATTTGAGAACTAAATATCTTGGTTTCTGAGTGTTTCTTATTGTGTGCTTGATTTAGAGTACGGTTCATTGTGTGATAGTTTTTGAGTACTGTTCATTGTGTGTTGGTTTCTGAGTACTATTCATTTTATGCTGGTTTCTGAGTGCTGCTGATTATGTGCTGGTTTCTGAGTACCCTTTATTGTCTGCTGGTAGCTGAATACTTTTCATTACGGGCTGGTTTCCGAGTGCTGCTTATTGTGTGATTGTTTCTGAGTACAGTTCATAGTGTTCTGGTTTCTGAGTTCTGTTTATTGTGTGTTAGTTTCTGAATACTGTTCATTGTCTCTTGCTTTCTGAGTACTGTTCATTATGTTCCCCAAACAAAGTTTGCGAACATATTGTTTTTACTCTGTTTCTTATTATTATTATTATGTTCCCCAAACAAAGTTTGGGAACATATTGTTTTTACTCTGTTTCTTATTATTATTAGGGTCTTCCGTCTTCAGCGGAAGACCCTTCTATTATTCTATTGTTGATTTTTCACTTTTCTTATTATTAGGGTCTTCCGTCTTCAGCGGAAGACCCTTCTATTATTCTATTGTTGATTTTTCACTTTTCTTATTATTAGGGTCTTCCGTCTTCAGCGGAAGACCCTTCTATTATTCTATTGTTGATTTTTCACTTTTCTTATTATTATTATTCTTTTTTTTTCTCCTTACCGATTTTTGTGCAGAAGATTTCTCGGAGATGGATGGATCAATTTGCTTCAAATTTTCAGGATTGATGCGTTGCCATTTGAAGTTTGTACCGCCGTTTCAATTTTTGAAAAATCACTTCCGGTTGGAAGTTATCCCCCTTTTATAGATTTTCAGATGACCATTTTGTCCAGACAAAAACTCAAAAACGATAAAAGCTAGAGTGCTGAAATTTTCAGTGATGTTAGACGACATGTTGTAGTTGTGCACCTGGGTTTTAAAAATTTCCGGAAGTGCCTAGTATGGAAGCTCGGTAGGGGTCGAAAATGGAGTTTAAAAAAGTATCTCATTTTTCTCCACGTTTTAAATCATAACTTTTTACTCGTAAATATTTTGCTTAGACATATATAACAAAAGTTGTACAGTTTATTGAGATCTTTCGTGTCATATCAAGAAATGGACCCATAGGCCTCATGGCTCGCCTGAACCATTGAGTTTCTGTTACAATGATTAACTTTTTTCTCACGAAACTTTTGATAAGACATGTAGAATAAAAGTTGTTCAGGTTTGCAAGATCTATCTAATGATATCTAAAAATAGGCCTCAGGGCGTCATGGCTCGCCTGAACAGTCGACTTTGTATCACAATTAATAACATTAATAACTTTTTCCTCGAGAAACTTTTGACAAGACATGTAGAACAAAAGTTGTTCAGTTTCGCAAACGTTAACTAACGATGTTAATAAATAGGCCTGCGGGTCTCATGGCTCACCTGAACAGTTGGGTTATTGTTGCAATCTATAACATTTTTGTCAAGAAACTTTTAATAAGACATCTTGAACAAAAGTTGTTCAGTTTTGCAAAATCTTTCGAACAACATCATGAAAAAGGCCAACAGGCCTCATGGCTCATCTGAACAGTTTCATCAGTATCACAATTACTAACTTTTTTCTCGAGAATCTTTTGATAAGACATGTAGAACAAAAGTTGTTCAGTTTTGCAAGATCTTTCAAACGATATCAAGAAAAAGGCCCGCGGGCCTTATGACTCGCCTTAACAGTGATAAATGTCGCATAACGTTATACTCGTAAATATTTTGTTTAGACATATATAACAAAAGTAGTACAGTTTATTGAGATCTTTCGTGCCGTATCAAGAAATGGGCCTATGGGCCTCATGGCTTGCCTGAACCATTGAGTTTCTGTTACAATGATTAACTTTTTTCTCACGAAACTTTTGATAAGACATGTATAATAAAAGTTGTTCAAGTTTGCAAGATCTATCTAATGATATCAAAAACTAGGCCTGCGGGCGTCATGGCTCGCCTGAACAGTCGAATTTGTATCACAATAACATTAATAACTCTTTTCTCGAGAAACTTTTGACAAGACATGTTGAACAAAAGTTGTTCAGTTTCGCAAGGGTTAACTAACGATGTTAATAAATAGGCCTGCGGGTCTCATGGCTCACCTGAACAGTTGGGTTATTGTTGCAATCTATAACATTTTTGTCAAGAAACTTTTAATAAGACATCTTGAACAAAAGTTGTTCAGTTTTGCAAGATCTTTCGAACAACATTATGAAAAAGGCCAACGGGCCTCATGGCTCGCCTGAACAGTTTCATCAGTGTCACAATTACTAACTTTTTTCTCGAGAATCTTTTGATAAGACATGTAGAACAAAAGTTGTTCAGTTTTGCAAGATCTTTCAAACGATATCAAGAAAAAGGCCCACGGGCCTTATGACTCGCCTTAACAGTGATAAATGTCGCATAACATTATACTCGTAAATATTTTGTTTAGACATATATAACAAAAGTTGTACATTTTATTGAGATCTTTCGTGCCGTCTCAAGAAATGGCCCCATGGGCCTCATGGATCGCCTGAACCATTGAGTTTCTGTTACAATGATTAACTTTTTCCTCACGAAACTCTGATAAAACATGTAGAATAAAAGTTGTTCAGTTTTGCAAGATCTATCTAATGATATCTGAGTGCTGCTTATTGTGTGATTGTTTCTGAGTACAGTTCATAGTGTTCTGGTTTCTGAGTTGTGTTTATTGTGTCCTGCTTTCTGAGTACTGTTTATTGTGTTCTGGTTTCTGAATACTGTTCCTTGTCTCTTACTTTCTGAGTACTGTTCATTATGTGTTGGTTTCAGAGATCTGTTCATTATGTGCTGGATTCTGAGTACTGTTCATTGTGTGCTGGTTTCTGAATACTGTTTATTGTGTGCTAGTTTTTGAGTACTGTTCTTTGTGTGCTGGTTTCTGAGTACTGTTTTATGTGCTTGTTTCTGAGTGCTGATTATTGTGTGCTGAGTCTCATGCGGTTCATTATGTGCTGGATTCTGAGTACTGTTCATTGTGTGCTGGTTTCTGAATACTGTTTATTGTGTGCTAGTTTTTGAGTACTGTTCTTTGTGTGCTGGTTTCTGAGTACTGTTTTATGTGCTTGTTTCTGAGTGCTGATTATTGTGTGCTGAGTCTCATGCGGTTCATTATGTGCTGGATTCTGAGTACTGTTCATTGTGTGCTGGTTTCTGAGTACTGTTTATTGTGTGCTGGTTTTTGAGTACTGTTCATTGTGAGCTGGTTTCTGAGTACCGTTCATTATGTGCTGGTTTCCGTTTCTTATTGAGTACTCTTTATCGCTGCTGGTAGCTGAATACTGTTCACTGTGTGCTTGTTTCTAAGTACTGTTTATTGTGTGCTGTTTTCAGAGTACTGTTTATTGTGTCTTGATTTCTGAGTGCTGCTTATTCTGTGCTTGTTTCTGAGTACTATTGATTGTTTGCTGGTTTCTGAGTACTGTATTTTGTGTGCTGGTTTCTGAGTACTGTTCGTTGTGTGCTGGTTTCTGAGTAATATTCATTATGTGCTGGTATTTTCTTATTGAGAGCTGGTTTTAGAGCACTCTTTATCGCTACTGGTAGCTGAATACTGTTCATAGTGTGCTTGTTACGGAGTGTTCTTTATTGTGTGCTGTTTTCTGATTATTGTTCATTGTGTTCTGGTTTCATAGTACTGTTCATTGTGTGTTGGTTTCCGAGTACTGTTTATTGTGTGCTGGTTTTTGAGTACTGTTCATTTTGAGCTGGTTTCTGAATACTGTTCATTTTATACTGGTTTCTGAGTGCTGCTTATTGTGTGCTGATTTCTGAGTACCCTTTATTGTCTGCTGGTAGCTGAATACTTTTCATTGCGGGCTGGTTTCCGAGTGCTGCTTATTGTGTGATTGTTTCTGAGTACAGTTCATAGTGTTCTGGTTTCTGAGTTGTGTTTATTGTGTCCTGCTTTCTGAGTACTGTTGATTATGTACTGGTTTCTGAATACTGTTCATTGTCTCTTACTTTCTGAGTACTGTTCATTATGTGTTGGTTTCAGAGATCTGTTCATTATGTGCTGGATTCTGAGTACTGTTTATTGTGTGCTGGTTTTTGAGTACTGTTCATTGTGAGGTGGTTTCTGAGTACCGTTCATTATGTGCTGCTTTCCGTTTCTTATTGAGTACTCTTTATCGCTGCTGGTAGCTGAATACTGTTCACTGTGTGCTGGTTTCTGAGTACTGTGTATTGTGTGCTGTTTTCAGAGTACTGTTTATTGTGTCTTGATTTCTGAGTGCTGCTTATTCTGTGCTTGTTTCTGAGTACTATTGATTGTTTGCTGGTTTCTGAGTACTGTATTTTGTGTGCTGGTTTCTGAGTACTGTTCGTTGTGTGCTGGTTTCTGAGTAACATTCATTATGTGCTGGTTTTTTCTTATTGAGAGCTGGTTTTAGAGTACTCATTATCGCTACTGGTAGCTGAATACTGTTCATAGTGTGCTTGTTACTGAGTGTCGTTTATTGTGTGCTGTTTTCTGATTATTGTTCACTGTGTGCTGGTTTCATAGTACTGTTCATTGTGTTCTGGTTTCTTAGTACTGTTCATTGTGAGCTGGAGTGTTGCCTTTTTTGTGCTGGTATCTGAGTTCTGTTCATTGTGCTTGTTTCTGAGTGTTCCTTATTGTGTGCTGCTTTCTGAGTACCGTTCGTTATCTGTTGTTTTGTTAGTGCTACTTATTGTGAGTACTCTTTATTGTCTGCTGGTAACTGAATACTTCTCATTATTTGCTGATTTCTTAGTGCTGTTTATTGTCTGCTGGTAGCTGAATACTTTTAATTGTGAGCTGTTTTCTGAGTTCTGCTTATTTGTGTGCTTGTTTTTAAGGAGTGTTCATTGTGCGTTGGTTTCTGAGTACTGTTCATTATGTGCTGGTTTCTGAGTTCTGTTTATTGTTTGCTGCTTTCTGAATACTATTCATTGTGTGCTTGTTTCTGATTACTGATTTCTGATTATATTTGGAGTAATTTTTATTGCTTAGTACTGTTTATTGTGTGCTTGATTTTGAGTAGTCTTTTTTGTGTGCTGCTTTCTGAAAACTCTCTATTCTATGCTTGTTTCTGAGTACTGTTTAGTGTATTTGTCAAGCTGAGTACTATTTAATGTAGGCTGATTGCTTAGTAGTTGATAGAGTGATGGTTTCTGAGTACAGTTTATTTTGTGCTGGTTTGTGAGTACTGTTCAATGTGTGCCGTTTTGTGAGTACTGTTTAATATGTGTTCGATTATGTGTTCTCTGTAGTTTATGTTGGTTGATGATACTATTCATTTTGTGGTGGTTCATTGTGAATGTGTGCTGCTTTCTGAGTACTCTTTATTTTCTGCTGGTAGCTGAATACTTTTCGGTGTGTGCTGGTTTTTGAGTACTGATTTTTCTATTTGTTTTTTTAAGTACTAATTATCTTGTGCTTGTTGCTGAGTACTATTCGTTGTGTTCTGATTTTTGAGTACTGTTTGTTGTGTGCTCGTTTCTGGGTATTGTTTATTGTGTGCTGATTTCTGAGTACTGTTCAGTTTGTGCTGGTTTCTGAGTGCTGCTTATTATGTTTTGGATTCTGATTATTGTTCATTGTTTGCTGGTTGCTTTTTTGTTAATTGTGTGCTGGCTTTCGAGTAGTGTTCATAGTGTGCTGATTTCTGAGTTCTGCTTATTGTCTGCTGGTTTCTGAGTTCTGTTTATTGCGTGCTGGTTTCTTAGTAGTTCATTATGTGCTGGTTCTCATGCTGCTTATTGTGTTCTAGTTTCCGAGTACTGTTCATTGTGTACTGTTTTCAGAGTACTGTTCATTGTGTTCTGGTTTCTGAGTACTATTTTTCATTGTGTTCTGGTTTCTAAGTGTTGCTTATTCTTAGCTTAATTCTGAGTACTGTTAATGGTGTGTTAGTTTCAGAGTACTGTTTATTGTGTGTTGATTTCTGAGTTCTGTTTATTGCGTGCTGGTTCTCTTAGTATTGTTCATTATGTGCTGGTTCTCATGCACCTTATTGTGTGTTGGTTTATTACTGCTGCTTATTTTATGCTGTTTTGAGAGTACTGTTCATTTTATGTTGGTTTCTGAGTACTCTTCATTATTTGCTGATTTCTGAGTGCTGTTTATTGTATTTGTCCTTCTGAGTACTAATTCATTGTCTGTATACACTATAAACAGTACACTACTGTTAAACAGTAGTTTATTGTTTGCTCGTTTCTGAGTACTGTTGGTTTCTAAGTTCTGCTTATTATGTGCTGGATTCTGAGTAGTCTTTTTTGTGTGCTGCGTTCTCAAAACTCTCTATTCTATGCTTGTTTCTGAGTACTGTTTAGTGTATTTGTCAAGCTGAGTACTATTTAATGTGGGCTGATTGCTTAGTAGTTGATAGAGTGATGGTTTCTGAGTACTGTTCAATATGTGCTGGTTTGTGAGTACTATTTAATGTGTTCGATTCTGTGTGCTCTTTATATTATGTTGGTTGATGAACACTATTCATTATGTGCTGGTTTTTGACCACTGTTCATTGTGAATGTGTGCTGCTTTCTGAGTACTCTTTATTTTCTTTTGGTAGCTGAATACTTTTCGTTGTGTGCTGGTTTCTGAATTATGCTTTTTCTGTGCTTGTTTCTGAGTACTGTTCATGGTGTGCTGATTTTTGAGTACTGTTTTTTCTATTTGTCCTTTTGAGTACTAATTATCTTGTGCTTGTTGCTGAGTACTGTTTGTTTAATTGTGTGCTGGTTTCCGAGTACTATTCATTGTGTTCTGATTTCTGAGTACTGTTAATTGTGTGCTATTTTCTGAGTACTTTTTATTATGTGCTCCTTACTGTGTGATGCTGAATGTGTGCTGGTTTCTGAGTACAGTTCAATGTGTGCTGGTTTGTGAGTACAGCTTATTGTGTGCTGATTTCTTAGTACTGTTCATTATGTGCTGGTTCTCATGCTGCTTATTGTGTGCTGGTTTCCCAGTACTTTTCATTATGTGTTGGTTTCTGAGTGGTTCTTATTGTGTGTTGGTTTTTAAGTGCTGCTTATTGTGATGACTGTTTATTGTATGCTGGTAGCTGAATACTTTATATTGTGTGCTGGTTTCTGAGTGCTGTTAATTGTGTGCTTCTTTTTCAGTACTGTTAATAGTGTGCTGGTTTTTGTTAATTGTGTACTTGTTTCTAAGTACTGTTCACAGCGTGCTGGTTCTCTTAGTACTGTTCATTATGTGCTAGTTCTCATGCTGCTTATTGTGTGCTGGTTTCTGGGTACTCTTTACTCATAGTGTGCTGGTTTCTGAGTGCTGTTTAATTTTATTTGTCCATTAGGGTACTATTTATCCTATTCTTGTTACTGAGTGTTATTTATTGTTTGCTGGTTTCTGAATACTATTAATTGAGGTGCTGGTTCTCATGCTACTTATTGTATGCTGTATGCAGACTGCTGCTAATTGTGTGCAATTTTCTGACTACTCTCTATTGTCTGCTGGTAGCTGAATACTTTTCATTGCGGGCTGGTTTCCGAGTGCTGTTTATTGCGTGATTGTTTCTGAGTACAGTTTATAGTGTTCTGGTTTCTGAGTTCTGTTTATTGTTTGCTGCTTTCTGAGTACTGTTTATTGTGTACTGGTTTCAGAGAACTATTCATTGTTTGCTGGTTTCTGAGTACTGTATTTTGTGTGCTGGTTTCTGAGTACTGTTTATTGTGTGCTAGTTTTTTAATGCTGTTCATTGTGAGCTGGTTTCTGAGTACCCTTCATTATGTGCTGGTTTCCGTTTCTTATTGAGTGCTGGTTTTTAAGTACTGTTTACCACTACTGGTAGCTGAATACTGTTCACTGTGCGCTGGTTTCTGAGTACTGTTGATTGTGTGCTGTTTTCAGAGTACTGTTCATTGTGTGCTGATTTCTGAGTGCTGCTTATTCTGTGCTTGTTTCTGAGAACTATTCATTGTTTGCTGGTTTCTGAGTACTGTATTTTGTGTGCTGGTTTCTGAGTACTGTTCGTTGTGTGCTGCTTTCTGAGTGCTGCTAATTATGTCCTGGTACAGTACTGTTTATTGCATTTGTCCTTTTGAGTATTAAATATCTTGTGCTTGTAGCTTAGTATTGTTCATTGTGTGATAGTTTCTGAGTACTGTTCATTAGATGTTGGCTTCTGAGTGCTGCAAATTGTGTGCAATTTTCTGACTACTCTCTATTGTCTGCTGATAGCTTAATACTTTTCATTGTGTTCATTGTGTGCTGGTTTCTGATTACTGTTTATTGTGTGCTGGATTCTAAGTAGTATTCATTGTGTACTGGTTTCTGAGCACTGTTGATTGTTTGCTTGTTCTTGAGTACTGTTCATTGTTTTCTAGTTTCTGAGTACTGTATTTTGTGTGCTGGTTTCTGAGTACCGTTCATTATGTGCTGGTTTCTGTGTTCTTCTTATTGAACAGTTGATTATGTGCTGGTTTTTGAGTACTTTTTATCGCTGCTGTTAGCTGAATACTGTTCATTATGTGCTTGTTTCTGAGTGCTGCTAATTGTGTGCTGGTACTGTGTATTGCATTTGTCCTTTTGAGCACTAAATATCTTGTTTCTGAGTGCTGCTTATTGTGTGCTGGTTTCTGAGTCTTGCTTATTGTAATCGTTTCTCAGTACTATTTCTTTGTGTTCTAGTTTCTGAGTAATATTCATTGTGTGTTGGTTTCTGAGTACCGTTCATTATGAGCTGGTTTCTGAGTTCTGCTTATTGTGTACTGGTTAATGAGTACTCTTCATTGTCTGCTGGTAGCTGAATACTGTTCATTTTGTTCTTGTTTCTGAGTACTGTTGATTGTGTGCTTTGTTTCTAAGTGCTGCTTTTTGTCTGCTGGTTTCCGGGTCCTGTTTATTGTGTGCTGATTTCTGAATACTGTTTATTATGTGTTGGTTTCTGAGTACTGTTCATTTTATGCTGGTTTCTGAGTGCTGCTTATTGTGTGCTGATTTCTGAGTACCCTTTATTGTCTGCTGGTAGCTGAACGTTTTTCATTGCGGGCTGGTTTCCGAGTGCTGCTTATTGTGTGATTGTTTCTGAGTACAGTTCATAGTGTTCTGGTTTCTGAGTTGTGTTTATTGTGTCCTGCTTTCTGAATAGTTTATTGTATACTGGTTTCTGAATACTGTTCATTGTCTCTTGCTTTCTGAGTACTTTTCATTATGTGTTGGTTTCAGAGATCTGTTCATTATGTGCTGGATTCTGAGTACTGTTTTTTGTGTGCTGGTTTCTGAGTACTGATTATTGTGTGCTTGGTCTCATGCGGCTTATTGTGTGTTGGTTTCAGAGTGCTGTTCATTATCTACTGAATTCTGAGTACCGTTCATTGTGTGCTGGTTTTTAAATACTGTTTATTGTGTGCTGGTTTTTGAGTACTGTTCATTGTGATGTGGTTTCTGAGTACTTTTTATTGTGTACTGGTTTTTGAGGACTGTTCATTGTGAGATTGTTTTGAGTACTGTTAATTGTGTGCTGGTTTTTGAGTACTGTTCATTATGAACTGGTTTCTGAGTACCCTTCATTACGTGCTGGTTTCCGTTTCTTATTGAGTGCTGATTTTTAAGTACTTTTTATCGCTGCTGGTAGCTGAATACTGTTCACTGTGTGCTGGTTTCTGAGTACTGTTGATTGTGTGCTGTTTTCAGAGTACTGTTTATTGTGTCTTGATTTCTGAGTGTTGCTTATTCTGTGCTTGTTTCTGAGTACTATTCATTGTTCGCTGGTTTCTGAGTACTGGATTTTGTGTGCTGGTTTCTGAGTACCGTTCATTATGTGTCGGTTTGTATGTTCTTCTTATTGAGTGCTGGCTTTTGAGTACTCTTTATTGCTGCTGTTAGCTGAATACTGTTCATTATGTGCTTGTTTCTGAGTGCTGCTAATTGTGTGCTGGTACTGTGTATTGCATTTGTCTATTTGAGAACTAAATATCTTGGTTTCTGAGTGCTTCTTATTGTGTGCTTGATTCAGAGTACGGTTCATTGTGTGATAGTTTTTGAGTACTGTTCATTGTGTGTTGGTTTCTGAGTACTATTCATTTTATGCTGGTTTCTGAGTGCTGCTGATTATGTGCTGGTTTCTGAGTACCCTTTATTGTCTGCTGGTAGCTGAATACTTTTCATTACGGGCTGGTTTCCGAGTGCTGCTTATTGTGTGATTGTTTCTGAGTACAGTTCATAGTGTTCTGGTTTCTGAGTTCTGTTTATTGTGTGTTAGTTTCTGAATACTGTTCATTGTCTCTTGCTTTCTGAGTACTGTTCATTATGTTCCCCAAACAAAGTTTGGGAACATATTGTTTTTACTCTGTTTCTTATTATTATTATTATGTTCCCCAAACAAAGTTTGGGAACATATTGTTTTTACTCTGTTTCTTCTTATTATTAGGGTCTTCCGTCTTCAGCGGAAGACCCTTCTATTATTCTATTGTTGATTTTTCACTTTTCTTCTTCTTCTTATTAGGGTCTTCCGTCTTCAGCGGAAGACCCTTCTATTATTCTATTGTTGATTTTTCACTTTTCTTATTATTATTATTATTATTCTTTTTTTTTCTCCTTACCGATTTTTGTGCAGAAGATTTCTCGGAGATGGCTGGATCAATTTGCTTCAAATTTTCAGGATTGATGCGTTGCCAATTGAAGTTTGTACCGCCGTTTCAATTTTTGAAAAATCACTTCCGGTTGGAAGTTATCCCCCTTTTATCGATTTTCAGATGACCATTTTGTCCAGACAAAAACTCAAAAACGATAAAAGCTAGAGTGCTGAAATTTTCAGTGATGTTAGACGACATGTTGTAGTTGTGCACCTGGGTTTTAAAAATTTCAGGAAGTGCCTAGTATGGAAGCTCGGTAGGGGTCGAAAATGGAGTTTAAAAAAGTGTCTCATTTTTCTCCACGTTTTAAATCATAACTTTTTACTCGTAAATATTTTGCTTAGACATATATAACAAAAGTTGTATAGTTTATTGAGATCTTTCGTGTCATATCAAGAAATGGGCCCATAGGCCTCATAGCTCGCCTGAACCATTGAGTTTCTGTTACAATGATTAACTTTTTTCTTACGAAACTTTTGATAAGACATGTAGAATAAAAGTTGTTCAAGTTTGCAAGATCTATCTAATGATATCAAAAAATAGGCCTCAGGGCGTCATGGCTCGCCTGAACAGTCGAATTTGTATCACAATTAATAACATTAATAACGTTTTTCTCGAGAAACTTTTGAGAAGACATGTTGAACAAAAGTTGTTCAGTTTCGCAAGGGTTAACTAACGATGTTAATAAATAGGCCTGTGGGTCTCATGGCTCACCTGAACAGTTGGGTTATTGTTGCAATCTATAACATTTTTGTCAAGAAACTTTTAATAAGACATCTTGAACAAAAGTATTTCAGTTTTGCAAGATCTTTCGAACAACATCATGAAAAAGGCCAACGGGCCTCATGGCTCGCCTGAACAGTTTCATCAGTGTCACAATTACTAACTTTTTTCTCGAGAATCTTTTGATAAGACATGTATAACAAAAGTTGTTCAGTTTTGCAAGATCTTTCAAACGATATCAAGAAAAAGGCCCACGGGCCTTATGACTCGCCTTAACAGTGATAAATGTCCCATAACGTTATACTCGTAAATATTTTGTTTAGACATATATAACAAAACTTGTACAGTTTATTGAAATCTTTCGTGCCGTATCAAGAAATGGGCCCATGGGCCTCATGGATCGCCTGAACCATTGAGTTTCTGTTACAATGATTAACTTTTTCCTCACGAAACTCTGATAAAACATGTAGAATAAAAGTTGTTCAGTTTTGCAAGATCTATCTAATGATATAAAAAAAATAGGCCTACGGGCGTCATTGCTCGCCTGAACAGTCGAATTTGTATCACAGTTAATAACATTAATAACTTTTTTCTCGAGAAACTTTTGATAAGACTTGTAGAACAAAAGTTGCTCAGATTCGCAAGTGTTAACTAACGATGTTAAGAATAAGGCCTGTGAGTCTCATGGCTCACCTGAACAGTTGGGTTATTGTTGTAATCTATAACATTTTAGTCAAGAAACTTTTAATGAGACATCTAGAGCAAAAGTTGTTCAGTTTTGCAAGATGTTTCAAACAACATCATGAAAAAGGCGAACGGGCCTCTTGGCTCGCCTACAGTTTGATTAGTGTCACAATCAATAACTTTTTTCTCGAAAAACTTTTGATAAGACATGTAGAACAAAAGTTGTTCAGTTTTGCAAGATTTTTCAAACGATATCAAGAAAAAGGCCCACGGGCCTTATGACTCGCCTTAACAGTCTGATATATGTCGCAATCAATAACTTTTTTCTCAAGACAACTTTAATAGGACATGTACAACAAAATTTGTTCAGTTTTGCGAGATGTATCTAGAATGATATAAAAAAAAAAAATAGGCCTCCGGGCGACATGACTCACCTGATCAGTCTCGAATTTGTATCGCAGTAAATAACATTATTAACTTTTTTGTCGAAAAAAAGGCTGACCCCTTTAATTAGTGGCCGAGAGCGGCAGAGATTCTTTAATTTATAGCACTTAAATGATCAATATTTGTAAAACATTACCGAACCTAAATTGTACGTCTAGACAATATATTTGTATCATTATTTATGAATGAAAATCTCATTTAAATTCTTATCTCATCACATCTAAAATTGGACGGAAGACCCACTCGTTGCTCGCAACGAGATCGCATCTAGTTATTATTATTATTCTTTTTTTCTCCTTACCGATTTTTGTGCAGAAGATTTCTTGGAGATGGCTGGATCGATTTGCTTGAAATTTTCAGGATTGATGCGTTGCCATTTGAAGTTTGTACCGCCATTTCAATTTTCGAAAAATCACTTCCGGTTGGAAGTTATCCCCCTTTTATCGATTTTCAGATGACCATTTTGTCCAGACAAAAACTCAAAAACGATAAAAGCTAGAGTGTTGAAATTTTCAGTGATGTTAGACGACATGTTGTAGTTGTGCACCTGGGTTTTAAAAATTTCTGGAAGGGCCTAATATGGAAGCTCGGTAGCGGTCGAAAATGGAGTTTTAAAAAGTGTCCAATTTTTTTCCACGTTTTGAATCATAACTTTTTATTCGTAAATATTTTGTTTAGACATATATAACAAAACTTGTACAAACTGTACAAAAAAGGTTAAATTTCAACACTCTAGCTTTTATCGTTTTTGAGTTTTTGTCTGTACAAACTTGAGATCTTTCGTGCCATATCAAGAAATGGGCCCATGGGCCTCATGGCTCGCCTGAACCATTGAATTTCTGTTACAATGATTAACTTTTTTCTCACGAAACGTTTGATAAGACATGTAGAATAAAAGTTGTTCAGTTTTGCAAGTTCTATCTAATGATATCTAAAAATAGGCCTCCGGGCGTCATGGCTCGCCTGAACAGTCGAATTTGTATCGCAATTAATAACATTAATAACTTTTTCCTCGAGAAACTTTTGACAAGACATGTAGAACAAAAGTTGTTCAGTTTCGCAAACGTTAACTAACGATGTTAAGAAATAGGCCTGCGGGTCTCATGGCTCACCTGAACAGTTGGGATATTGTTGCAATCTATCACATTTTTGTCAAGAAACTTTTGATAAGACATCTAGAACGAAAGTTGTTCAGATTTGCAAGATCTTTCGAACAACATGATGAAAAAGGCCAACGGACCTCATAGCTCGCCTGAAGAGTTTGATTAGTGTCACAATCAATAACTTTTTTCTGGAGAAACTTTTGATAAGACATGTAGAACAAAAGTTGTTCAGTTTCGCAAGCGTTAACTAACGATGTTAAGAAATAGGCCTGCGGGTCTCATGGCTCACCTGAACAGTTGGGTTATTGTTGCAATCTATAACATTTTTGTCAAAAAACTTTTAATAAGACATCTAGAACAAAAGTTGTTCAGTTTTGCAAGATCTTTCCAACAACATCATGAAAAAGGCCAACAGACCTCATGGCTCGCCTGAACAGTTTGTTAGTGTCACAATTACTAACTTTTTTCTCGAGAATCTTTTGATAAGACATGTGGAACAAAAGTTGTTCAGTTTTGCAAGATCTTTCAAACGATATCAAGAAAAAGGCCCACGGGCCTTATGACTCGCCTTAACAGTCTGATAAATGTCGCATAACTTTATACTGGTAAATATTTTGTTTAGAGATATATAACAAAAGTTGTACAGTTTATTGAGGTCTTTCGTGCCGTATCCAGAAATGGGCCAATGGGCCTCATGGCTCGCCTGAACCATTGGATTTCTGCTACAATGATTAACTTTTTCCTCACGAAACTTTGATAAAACATGTAAAATAAAAGTTGTTCAGTTTTGCAAGTTCTATCTAATGATATCAAAAATAGGCCTGCGGGCCTCATGGCTCGCCTGAACAGTCGAATTTGTATCACAATTAATAACATTAATAACTTTTTTCTCGAGAAACTTTTGATAAGACATGTAGAACAAAAGTTGTTCAGATTCGCAAGCGTTACTAACGATGTTAAGAATAAGGCCTGCGGGTCTCATGGCTCACCTGAACAGTTGGGTTATTGTTGTAATCTATAACATATTAGTCAAGAAACTTTTAATGAGACATCTAGAGCAAAAGTTGTTCAGTTTTGCAAGATGTTTCAAACAACATCATCAAAAAGGCGAACAGGCCTCATGGCTCGCCTGAAGAGTTTGATTAGTGTCACAATCAATAGCTTTTTTCTGGAGAAACTTTTGATAAAACATGTAGACCAAAATTTGTTCAGGTTTGCAAGATCTTTCAAACGATATCAAGAAAAAGGCCCACGGGCCTTATGACTCGCCTTAACAGTCTGATAAATGTCACAATCAATAACTTTTTTCTTAAGAAAATTTCCATAGGACATGTAGAAAAAAATTTGTTCAGTTTTGTGAGATATATCTAGAATGATATATAAAAAAATAGACCCCCGGGCGGCATGACTCGCCTGATCAGTCGAATCTGTATCGCAGTAAATAAGATTATTAACTTTTTTCTCGAAAAAAAGCTGACCCCTTTAATTAGTTGCCGAGAGGTAGAGAGAGTCTTTAATTTATAACATTTAAATGATCAATATTTGTAAAACATTACCAAAGCTAAATTGTACGTCTAGACAATATATTTGTATCATTATTTATGAACGAAAATGTCAGTCAAATTCTTATCTAATCACATCTAAATTTGGACAGAAGACCCACTCGTTGCTCGCAACGAGATCGAATCTAGTTATTATTATTCTTCTTCTTCGGTACTTTTTTGTCCGGTAGTGTTCCCAGAAACTACAAAAGGGATCAATATGAAACTTTCCAGGATGATAGTATAGCGTTTGTAGATGTGCATAGTGATAGTCATTTTGTCTGCACGTGCATGCACGCGCGCGCACGTGCATTGCAATTTTGGTACAAAAAATGAAAAATCAGAATATTGAAGGAAGCGATATAAAACCTAAATAGGATGATAGTATATCATTTGTACATATGAAAAATAATATTTATTTTGTCAGCACGTGCATGCATGCGCGTGCACGCGCATTACAAAATTTGTACGCTAACTTTGGAATCAGTCTAACTTTTTTGTTGTTCATTGAAATGGCTTGAAATTCATATCATAGGTAGATATTGAGACCCTTAACTGATTTGCATGGTCAAAATTACCAATTTCCACGCGCATGCACGTGCACTTCATTTTGATTGGATAATACTAAAACGTTTGTATCTATCTTATCTATGAAGCGAATGAGATGATATTCACAGCATACGTAGACAATATGTGTATCTATATATTGGTGTAGCAAAAAAATGCCAACGAACACGCGCATGCGCGTGCAAGGTTTTTAAATGTTCAATTTTTAAAGGACGATAACGTTTTTGTTTTTCGTCAAATTCTATTGATATTAATGGTTTAGATGTGTCTTGGTACTCCTTACAAATTGCTGTGGTTAGAATTACTGCTCAGCACGTGCATGCACGTGTGCTGAATTCTGATTGGACGATTTTAAAATCGCTATAACTTCCTTATATTTGGTGGAAACGTTATGAAATTCACACTGTGGGTATATGATACACATGCCTGTTGAACGACATCAACAAAAATTCGGATTCATACACGCGTGCGCGTGTATGCGCGTGCAACGCTTTCTTTCATTTTTTGGTACTGAAATGACCATATTGAACTTACTACATGTAATTAAAGGCTAATATTAAAATGCATTTTTTGCTATAGATTCACAAGTGCATCACTTTTTAATTGGGGGAGGTTTGGGGAACATCTGTAACGGTCCCCGTTACAATTAGAACTAGTTATTAAGGTCTTCCGTCTCCTGCGGAAGACCTTACTATTATTGTTCGCGTTCTTCTTCTTCATTATTAAGGTCTTCCGTCTCCTGCGGAAGACCTTACTATTATTGTTCGCGTTCTTCTTCTTCATTATTATTATTAAGGTCTTCCGTCTCCTGCGGAAGACCTTACTATTATTGTTCGCGTTCTTCTTCTTCATTATTATTATTATTATTATTATTATTTTCCTTGGTAGTACACGCGTTTTTCTCAGCCATTTCTCGATCGATTTTCACGAAATTTTCAGGAAAGATGTCTTTTGGTGACGAGACTTTGCTTGCAAAATTTCGTGCTTGACGTCACTTCCGGTCAGGACTTATCTCTCTTTTAGTGACTTTTTGAAGGGCCTTGTTGTCCACACATCTCCTCCGTTAGTTTTGAAGCTAGAGTCTTGAAATTTCTACACAAGATAGAGTAAACATTTTAGAAGATTTGTGGGGGATTCGATTTTACCGGAGGCGATTTGCCTAAACGCTCGCTTGGACCTGAAAAAATGGATGCCAAAATTTTTCGCCGATTTCGGCGATTTTTGACCTTTGATCTCCAATATCTTTTTTTTTTGCAAATATTTTGTTAAGACATGTAGAACAAAAGTTGTGCACATTTACGACATCTTTTCGAAAATATCAAGATTTAGGGGCTAGCCCCTTAAATTAGGGATCTAGGAAGGCTCAAAGTCTAGATCAAATATCTCAAAAATCGTTAATATTTTGGTATAAGTCAAAGAACAAAAAATGTTCATCTCAACAATCCAAATCTATTCAGATAAAAATTTAGGTCATATGTTACGTAATAAGGGATTTTAAGGGCCAAAACCATAAATTTTTTACCCCTTGTATCTCGAAAACGACAAATATTTTGAAAAGCAATAAAGAACAAAAGTTGTTCAGAATGATGATCTGAACAATATGCATATTTCGTTTTTACCCTATGTGGCCCCGTTAGGGAGCTACAGTTTGGCCCCTAAAAATTACTTCTAGAAATAACTCGAGAACGGTAAAGAATTTCTAAATACTTGTTGAACAAAAAATGTTTGAAATGTCATGACCTTTCTTACGATATCAAGCAAAAGGGGCTGACCCTTTAAATTAGGGGCCCAGAAGGGTCCAAAGGTTTATGAGAATATCTCAGAAACTATTAATATTTTGTAATAAGTCATTGAAGCGGAAATGTTCATCTAAACGAGCTTGTTCTTATCAAATCAAAAAGTAGGTCATATGTTACGTAATAAGGGATTTTAAGGGCCAAAATCATAAATAATTGACGCCTCATATCTTGAAAACGACAAATATTTTGAAAAGCATTATTGAACAAAAGTTGTTCAGAATGATAATCTAAACAATATGTACATTTCGTTTTTTCCCTATGTGGCCCCGTTAGGAAGCTACAGTTTGGCCCCTAAATATTTCTTGTAGAGATAACTCGAGAACGGTAAAGAATTTCTAAATACTTGTTGAGCAAAAAATGTTTAAAATGACAAGGCCTTTCTTACGATATCAAGCAAAACGGGCTGGCCCTTTAAATTAGGGGTTCAGAAGGGTCCAAATGTTTTTGAGAATATCTCAGAAACTATTAATATTTTATAATAAGTTGTAGAAGCGGAAATGTTCATCTCAACGAGCTTGATCTTATCAAATCAAAAAGTAGGTCATATGTTACGTCATTAGAGATTTTAAGGGCCAAAATCGTAAATATTTGACGCCTCATATCTTTAAAACGACATATTTTTTGAAAAGCATTATGGAACAAAAGTTGTTCAGTGTGTCATAACCTATCGATCAATATCCAAAAATGGGTCTGTGGGCCTCATGGCTCGCCTGTAGAGTCGATTTTTGTCGATATCAGTCGATTTCAAAAACTTGTAACTGGTAAATATTTTGTAAGGACATATTGAACAAAAGTTGTTCAGTTTATCGAGATCTATCGATTGATATCAAGAAATAGGCCTATGGTCCTAATGGCTCGCCTGTACAGTCGATTTTTTGTCGATATCGGTCGATCTCAATAACTTTTTACAGGTAAATATTTTGTAAAGACATATAGAACTAAAGTTGTTGAGTCTATAGAGGGCTAACAAATGACATCAAGAAATAGGCCCGCGGGCCTTATGGCTCGCCTGGAGAGTCGAATTTCAAACGAATTTCACCGCAACTTTGCTTCAGAAGCTTATGATATGAAAAATTGATTATATCTAAAGTGTCTTAAAGTCGGAAACTAAATTGGGACTCATTTGTCTTTTTTTTTTTTTTTTTTTAACTCCGAGTGCATCAACAAATCGGACGGAAGACCTACTCGTTGCTCGCAACGAGATCGTGTCTAGTTATTAAGGTCTTCCGTTTCCAACGGAAGACCTTCTAGTGATTCTACTGTTTATTATTATTATTATTATTATTATTTTTTCCCTTTTGTCTCCGAGACCGTTGGATGGATTTTCCTGAAACTTTCACAAGTTATAGGGAACGATGGTACCTCGAGGTATTTTTTTTCATTTTTTCAAAATTCACTTCCGTTCGTCAGATACGTCCGATTTTCCGGTTTTTGAAAGAAACTTTGTCCGGGGGTAAACTTGAAAACCACTACAGATAATCGAATGAAACTTTCAGGGATGAGAGATCTATATTCTGTATGGTGCATGCACGTAATATTTTTTGTCGCCGTCACTTCCGGTCGTCACCGGAAGTGATTAAATAAATCATCAATTTCAAACTTTTTTCTTTCAAATTGAAACCTATTTCGGTTTACTAGGTCTCGTTCTAATTCTCACAAAATGTTGACCCCACCGGAAGTTGAATCTCCAACTTCCGGTTATATTAAAGAAAGACCAATTATTCTCTCATTTTTCAGTGCCATTAATCTCGGTCATGAAACTAGTTAATGAGTTGAGTTTTACATATATTATAGTCACTATAAATGTCTAGAGTAACGTCAGATATTTTTTGTAAAATTCACTTCCGGTCGGCAAATACGGCTTATTAACTGTTTTCGTTGTTAAGCGTTTTTTTCAGAAACGGTAAAAGATAGAGTCATCAAATTTTCAGAGTTAATAGATCTCACTATTTAGGTGTGCAGTGGGGGGTTAAGAATGTCGGCCGTCACTTCCGGTCGTCACCGGAAGTGAATAAATAAATCATCAATTTCAAACTTTTTTCTTTCAAATTGAAACATATATCGATTTACTAGTTCTCGTTCTAATTCTCAAAATATATTGACCCCACGGGAAGTTGAATCTCCAACTTCCGGTTATATCAAAGAAAGACTATTCATTCTCTCATTTTTCAGTGCAATAAATCTCGGTCATAAAACAAGTTAATGATTTCAATTTTACATATGTTATAGACACTATAAATGTGTAGATTTAATTTCGATATTTTTGTAAAATTCACTTCCGGTCGTGAGATATGGGGTGGATATATTGAAGCCTTGTTTTTTCAGTTTCTCAATAATGAATATAGATAGACGCTTGAAACTTGTAGAGTTGATTAACTAACATTAGTCCATTGTACACATACATTCAATTTTTTCGTCCGTCACTTCCGGTCTATACCGGAAGTGTTTTAAAAAATGTCGATTTTCCGATTTCTTCGAGTGATTTCTCAGAGATGGCTGGATATATTTTCTTGAAATTTTCAGGAATAATGTCTTATGAAATGACCTTGCTATAATTAATTTTGTTTCTACAAAATTCACTTCCGGTCGAAAAATATGGCCGATATTCTGTCTCTCAAAAGGAATTTTGTCCAGCATTTTTCTTGGAAAAGGTAAAATATAGGTTCATCAAATATTCAGGGATAATCAATCTCCGTTTATAAGCGTGCAGTAGGGGGTTGAACCGTCACTTCCTGTCGTCACCGGAAGTGATTGAAGGAATCGCAAATTTCAAACTTTTTCTTTCAAATTGAAACCTATACTAGTTTATTAACTCTCTTTCAAAGTGTCAAAAGAATATTGAGTCTGTCGGTAGTCAAAACAACTACTTCCGGTTTCTTCATAAAATACCTTTTTTCTTTTTGTCTCTTTCTCCCCATAAATCTCGCTTATATTTGAAGTCTTTCATATGATTTTCACATGTCTTAATAAAAAGTATCAACTTCTAGAGTTTTGATAATTTTGTTTTTCAAAATTGACTTCCGGTCGGTAGTAACCTACTACTTTCTCTTTCTTTAGTCTACTTCTTTTTGTTGAGAACTCTTTCAGATAGAGACGTGAAATTTTCAGGGAATATAGACAGTAAAGAGTCGCTGTCATTTATAGGAAAACACGTCTGAATAGTACTTCCGGTCGTCACCGGAAGTTACAAGAAATGAGTAAAAAATTCGATAATACACTTCTCATTTATTGTTAAAGTACATTCTCTGATATATTTGAATGGTTTTGTAGGATCAGAAAACTCTTTACCGGAAGTGAACAAACGGAAGACCTACTCATTACTAGTAATGAGTTTCTAGTTATTATTATTATTATTTATTTTTTTTCCCCTTTCGTCTCCGAGACCGTTGGATGGATTTTCCTGAAACTTTCACAAGTTATAGGGAACGATGGTACCTCATTTTTTCATTTTTTCAAAATTCACTTCCGTTCGTCAGATACGTCCGATTTTCCGGTTTTTGAAAGAAACTTTGTCCGGGGGTAAACTTGAAAACCACTAAAGATAATCGATTGAAACTTTCAGGGATGATAGATCTATATTTTCTATGGTGCATGCACGTAATATTTTTTGTCGCCGTCACTTCCGGTCGTCACCGGAAGTGATTAAATAAATCATCAATTTCAAACTTTTTTCTTTTAAATTGAAACCTACTTTGGTTTACTATATCTCGTTCTAAATCTCAAAAAATGTTGACCCCACCGGAAGTTGAATCTCCAACTTCCGGTTATATCAAAGAAAGACTATTCATTCTCTCATTTTTCAATGCCATAAATCTCGGTCATGAAACTAGTTAATGAGTTGAGTTTTACATATATTATAGTCACTATAAATGTCTAGAGTAACGTCAAATATTTTTGTAAAATTTACTTCCGGTCGGCAAATACGGCTTATGAGCTGTTTTCGTTGTCAAGCGTTTTTCTCAGAAACGGTAAAAGATAGAGTCACCAAATTTTCAGATTTAATAGATCTCACTTTGTAGGCGTGTAGTAGTGGGGTAAGAATGTCGGCCGTCACTTCCGGTCGTCACCGGAAGTGATTAATAAATCATAAATTTAAAACTTTTTTCTTTGAAAATGAAACCTATATCGGTTTATTAGGTCTCGTTCTAATTCTCAAAAACTATTGACCCCACCGGAAGTTGAATCTCCAACTTCCGGTTATATCAAAGAAAGCCTGTTCATTCTCTCATTTTTCAGTGCAATAAATCTCGGTCATAAAACAAGTTAATGATTTCAATTTTACATATGTTATAGACACTATAAATGTGTAGAGTGAGTTTAAATATTTTTGTAAAATTCACTTCCGGTCGTGAGATATGGGGTGGACATATTCAAACCTTGTTTTTTCAGTTTCTCAATAATGAATATAGATACACGTTTGAAACTTGTAGAGTTGATCAACTAACATTAGTCCATTGTACACATACATTCAATTTTTTTGTCCGTCACTTACGGTCTATACCGGAAGTATTTGAAAAATGTCGATTATTCGATTTCTTCCAGTGATTTCTCAGAGATGGTAGATAGATTTTCTTGAAATTTTCAGGAATAATGTCTTATGAAAGGACCTTGCTATAACTATTTTTGTTTTTACAAAATTCACTTCTGGTCGGAAAATATGGCCGATTTTCTGTTTCTCAAAAGGAATTTTGTCCAGCAATTTTCTTGGAAAAGGTAAAATATACCTTCATCAATTATTCAGAAATTATAAATCTCCGTTTGCAGTCGTGCAGTAGAGGGTTGAACATGTCGACCGTCACTTCCTGTCGTCACCGGAAGTGATTGAAAGAATCGCAAATTTCAAATTTTTTTCTTTTAAATTGAAACCTATACTGGTTTATTAAGTCTCTTTCAAAGTGTCAAAAGAATATTGACTCCGTTGGTAGTCAAAACAACTACATCCGGTTTCTTGATAAAATACCTTTTTACTTTTTATCTCTTTGTCCCCATAAATCTCGCTTATATTTGAAGTCTTTCATATGATTTTCACATGTCAAAATAAAAGTATCAACTTCTAAAGTTTTGATAATTTTGTTTTTCAAAATTGACTTCCGGTCGGTAGTAACCTACTACTTTTTATTTCTTTAGTCTACTTCTTTTTGTTGAGAACTCTTTGAGATAGAGACGTGAAATTTTCAGGGAATATAGACAGTAAAGAGTCGCTGTCATTTATGGGAAAACGCATAATAAAAGTACTTCCGGTCATCACCGGAAGTTACGAGAAATGAGTAAAAGGTTCGATAATACATTTCTCATTCATTGTTAAGGCTTATTTTCTGATATATTTAAATGGTTTTCGTAGGAACAGAAAGCTCTTTACCGGAAGTGGTCTAACGGAAGACCTACTCATTACTGGTAATGAGTTTCTAGTTATTATTATTATTCTTTTTCTCCGGTACTTTTTTATCCGGTAGTGTTCTCAGAAACTACAAAAGGGAGCGATATGAAACTTTCCAGGATGATAGTATAGCGTTCGTAGATGTGCATAGTATAGTCATTTTGTCTGCACGTGCATGCACGCGCGCGCACGTGCATTTCAATTTTGGTACAAAAAAATGGAAAATCAGAATATTGAAAGAAGCGATATAAAACCTAAATAGGATGATAGTATATCATTTGTACATATGAAAAATAATATTTATTTTGTCAACACGCGCACGCATGCGCGTGCACGCGCATTACAAAATTTGTACACTAACTTTGGAATCAGTCTAACTTTTTTGTTTTGCATTGAAATGGCTTGAAATTCATATCATAGGTAGATATTGAGACCTTTAACTGATTTGCATGGTCAAAATTACCAATTTGCACGTGTATGCACGTGCGCTTCATTTTGATTGGATAGTACTAAAACCTTTGTAACTATCTTATTTATGAAGCGAATGAGATGATATTCACAGGAAACGTAGACAATATGAGTATCTATATATTAGTGTAACAAAAAATGTCAACGCATACGCGCATGCGCGTGCAACGTTTTTTAAATGTTCAATTTTTAAATGACGATAACGTTTTTGTTTTTCATCAAATTCTATTGATATTAATGGTTTAGATGTGTCTTGGTACTCCTTACAAATTGCTGTGGTTAGAATTACTGCTTAGCACGTACATGGACGTGTGCTGAATTCTGATTGGACGATTTTAAAATCGCTATAACTTCCTTATATTTGGTGGAAACGTTATGAAATTCACACTGTGGGTATATGATACACATGCCTGTTGAACATCAACAAAATTCGGAATCATACACGCGTGCGCGTGTATGCGCATGCAACGCTTTCTTTCATTTTTTGGTACTGAAATGACCATATTGAACGTACTACATGTAATTAAAGGCTAAAATAAAATGATTTTTTCCTATAGATTCACAAGGAGATCACTTTTTAATTGGGGGAGGTTTGGGGAACATCTGTAACGGTCCCCGTTACAATTAGAACTAGTTATGTGTTGGTTTCAGAGATCTGTTTATTTTATGCTGGATTCTGAGTACTGTTCCATGTGTGCTGGTTTTTCAGTAGTGTTCATTGTGAGCTTGTCTCTGAGTGCTGATTATTGTGTTCTGATTTTTGAGTACTGTTCTTTGTGTACTGGTTTCTGAGTGCTGCCTTTTTTGTGCTGGTTTCTGAGTTCTGTTCATTATGTGTTGGTTTCTGAGTACTGTTCATTGTGTGCTGGTTTTTGAGTACAGTTCTTTGTGTGCTGGTTTCTGAGTGCTGTTCTATGTTCTTGTTTCGGAGTGCTGCTTGTGTTTTTGTTTCTGTGTACTGTTTATGATGTGCTGGTTTCTGAGTTACTGTTCATTGCGAGCTTGTTTCTTAGTACTGTTCATTATGTGTTGGTTTCTGAGTACTGTTCATTGTGTGCTGGTTTTTGAGTACTGTTTATTGCGTATATGATCTCATACTGCTTATTGTGTGCTGGTTTCCGAGTACAGTTGATTATAAGCTGGTTTCTGAGTCCTGTTTGTTTTATACTGGTTTCTTAGTGCTGCTTATTGTGTACTGGTTTGTGAGTACTCTTTATTGTCTGCTGGTAGCTGAATACTTCTCATTGTGTTCTGGTTTCTGAGTGCTTTTTATTGTGTGCTTGTTTCCGAATAATGTTCATGGTGTGCTGGTTTCTGAGCGCTGTTTATTGTTTATTGTGTGATAGTTTCAGAGTGTTGCTTATTGTGATCACTATTCATTGTGATCTAGTTTCATAGTAATATTCATTGTGTTTGGTTTCTGAGTACCGTTCATTATGTGCTGGTTTCTAAGTGCCGCTTATTGTGTACTGGTTAATGAGTACTCTTCATTGTGTGCTGGTAGCTAAATACTGTTCATTTTGTTCTTGTTTCTGAGTACTGTTCATTGTGTGCTTGTTTCTACGTGCTGCTTTTTGTCTGCTGGTTTCCGAGTCCTGTTTATTGTGTGCTGATTTCTGAGTACTGTTTATTATGTGTTGGTTTCTGAGTACTGTTCATTTTATTCTGGTTTCTGAGTGCTGCTTATTGTGTGCTGATTTCTGAGTACCCTTTATTGTCTGCTGGTAGCTGAACGCTTTTCATTGCGGGCTGGTTTCCGAGTGCTGCTTATTGTGTGATTGTTTCTGAGTACAGTTCATAGTGTTCTGGTTTCTGAGTTGTGTTTATTGTTTTCTGTTTTCTGAGTACTGTTTATTGTGTTCCGGTTTCTGAATACTGTTCCTTGTCTCTTACTTTCTGAGTACTGTTCATTATGTGTTGGTTCCAGAGATCTGTTCATTATGTGCTGGACTCTGAGTACTGTTCATTGTATGCTGGTTTCTGAGTACTGTTTATTGTGTGCTAGTTTTTGAGTACTGTTCTTTGTGTGCTGGTTTCTGAGTACTGTTTTATGTGCTTGTTTCTGAGTGCTGATTATTGTGTGCTGGGTCTCATGCGGTTCATTATGTGCTGGATTCTAAGTACTGTTCATTGTGTGCTGGTTTCTGAGTACTGTTTTTGTGTGCTGGTTTTTGAGTACTGTTCATTGTGAGCTGGTTTCTGATTGCTGCTTATTGTGTGCTGATTTCTTAGTGCTGTTTATTGTCTGCTGGTAGATGAATACTTTTCATTGTGTGCTGGTTTCTGAGTGCTGTTTATTGTGTTCTTGTTTTAGAGTGTTGCTAATTGTAATCGTTTCTCAGTATTATTCATCGTGTTCTAGTTTCTGAGTACTGTTCATTGTGTATTGGTTTCTGAGTACCGTTCATTGAGTGTTGGTTTGTGAATACTGTTCATCATATGATGGTTTCTGAGTGCTGCTTATTGTGTGCTGGTTTCTGAGTATTACTTATTGTAATCGTTTCTCAGTACTATTTCTTTGTGTTCTAGATTCTGAATACTGTTCATTGTGTGCTTGTTTCTAAGTGCTGTTTATTTTCTGCTGGTTTCCGAATACTGTTTATTGTGTGCTGATTTCTGAGTACTGTTTATTATGTGTTGGTTTCTGAGTACTGTTCATTTTATACTGGTTTCTGAGTACTGTTTATTGTGTGCTGGTTTTTGAATACTGTTCATTTTATGCTGGTTTCGGAGTGCTGCTTATTGTGTGATTGTTTCTGAGTACAGTTCATAGTGTTCTGGTTTCTGAGTTGGGTTTATTGTGTCCTGCTTTTTGAGTACTATTTATTGTGTACTGTTGCTTGTCTCTTACTTTCTGAGTACTGTTCATTATCTGTTGGTTTCAGAGATCTGTACATTATGTGCTGGATTCTGAGTACTGTTCATTGTGTGCTGGTTTCTGAGTACTGTTCTTTGTGTGCTGGTTTCTGAGTACTGTTTTATGTGCTTGTTTCTGAGTGCTGATTATTGTGTGCTGGGTCTCATGCGGTTCATTATGTGCTGGATTCTGAGTACTGTTCATTGTGTGCTGGTTTCTGAGTACTGTTTATTGTGTGCTGGTTTTTGAGTACTGTTCATTGTGAGATGATTTCTGAGTACCGTTCATTATATGCTGGTTTGCGTTTCTTTTTGAGTACTCTTTATCGCTGCTGGTAGCTGAATACTGTTCACTGTGTGCTGGTTTCTGAGTACTGTTGATTGTGTGCTTTTTTCAGAGTACTGTTTATTGTGTCTTGATTTCTGAGTGCTGCTTATTCTGTGCTTGTTTCTGAGTACTATTGATTGTTTGCTGGTTTCTGAGTACTGTATTTTGTGTGCAGGTTTCTGAGTACTGTTCGTTGTGTGCTGCTTTCTGAGTTCTGTTTATTGTGTACTGGTTTCTGAATATTGTTCATTGTCTCCTGCTTTCTGAGTACTGTTCATTATGTGTTGGTTTCAGAGATCTGTTCATTATGTGCTGGATTCTGAGTACTGTTCATTATGTGCTGGTTTTTGAGTACTGTTTATTGTGTGCTGGTTTTTGAGTACTGTTCTTTGTGTGCTGGTTTCTGAGTACTGTTTTATGTGCTTTGTTCTGAGTGCTGATTATTGTGTGCTGGATCTCATGCGGTTCATTATGTGCTGGATTCTGAATACTGTTCATTGTGTGCTGGTTTCTGAGTACTGTTTATTGTGTGCTTGTTTTTGAGTACTGTTCATTGTGAGCTGGTTTCTGAGTACCGTTCATTATGTGCTGGTTTCTGTTTCCTATTTAGTACTCTTTATCGCTGCTGGTAGCTGAATACTGTTCACTGTTTGCTGGTTTCTGTGTACTGTTGATTGTGTGCTGTTTTCAGAGTACTGTTTATTGTGTCTTAATTTTTGACTGCTGCTTATTCTGTGCTTGTTTCTGAGTACTATTGATTGTTTGCTGGTTTCTGAGTACTGTATTTTGTGTGCTGGTTTTTGAGTAGTGTTCGTTGTGTGCTGATTTCTGAGGAACATTCATTATGTGCTGGTTTTTTCTTATTGAGAGCTGGTTTTAGAGTACTCTTTATCGCTACTGGTAGCTGGATACTGTTCATAGTGTGCATGTTACTGAGTGTTGTTTATTGTGTGCTGTTTTCTGATTATTGTTCATTGTGTTCTGGTTTCATAGTACTGTTCATTGTGTATTGGTTTCTGGGTACCGTTCATTGAGTGTTGGTTTGTGAATACTGTTCATCATATGCTGGTTTCTGAGTGCTGCTTATTGTGTGCTGGTTTTTGATTACTGTTCATTGTGAGCTGGTTTCTGAATACTGTTCATTTTATGCTGGTTTCTGAGTGCTGCTTATTGTGTGCTGATTTCTGAGTACCCTTTATTGTCTGCTGGTAGCTGAATACTTTTCATTGCGGGCTGGTTTCCGAGTGCTGCTTATTGTGTGATTGTATCTGAGTACAGTTCATAGTGTTCTGGTTTCTGAGTTGTGTTTATTGTGTCCTGCTTTCTGAGTACTGTTTTATGTGCTTGTTTCTGAGTGCTGATTATTATGTGCTGGGTCTCATGCGGTTCATTATGTGCTTGATTCTGAGTACTGTTCATTGTGTTCTGGTTTCATAGTACTGTTCATTGTGTGTTGATTTCTGAGTACTGTTTATTGTGTGCTGGTTTTTGAGTACTGTTCATTGTGTGCTGATTTCTGAGTACTGTTTATTGTGTGCTGGTTTCTGAGTACCGTTCATTATGTGCTACTTTCTGTTTCTTATTGAGTACTCTTTATCGCTTCTGGTAGCTGAATACTGTTCACTGTGTGCTGGTTTCTGACTACAGTTGATTGTGTCTTGATTTCTGAGTGCTGCTTATTCTGTGCTAGTTTCTGAGTACTATTGATTGTATGCTGGTTTCTGAGTACTGTATTTTGTGTGCTGGTTTCTGAGTACTATTCGTTGTGTGCTGGTTTCTGAGAAACATTCATTATGTGCTGGTTTTTTCTTATTGAGAGCTGGTTTTAGAGTATTCTTTGTCGCTACTAGTAGCTGAATACTGTTCATAGTGTGCTTGTTTCTGAGTGTTGTTTATTGTGTGCTGTTTTCTGATTATTGTTCATTGTGTTCTGGTTTCAAAGTTCTGTTCATTGTGTTTTTGTTTCTGAGTACCGTTCATTGAGTGTTGATTTCTGAATGCTGTTCATCATATCCTGGTTTCTGAGTGCTGCTTATTGTGTGCTGGTTTCTGAGTTTTGCTTATTGTAATCGTTTCTCAGTACTATTTCTTTGTGTTCTAGTTTCTGAGTAATATTCATTGTGTGTTGGTTTCTGAGTACCGTTCATTATGTGCTGGTTTCTGAGTGCTGCTTATTGTGTACTAGTAGGTTAATGAGTACTCTTCATTGTCTGCTGGTAGCTGAATACTGTTCATTTTGTTCTTGTTTCTGAGTACTGTTCATTGTGTTCTGGTTTTCAAGTGCTGCTTATTGTCTGCTGGTTTCCGAGTACTGTTTATTGTGTGCTGATTTCTGAGTACTGTTTATTATGTGTTGGTTTCTGAGTACTGTTCATTTTATGCTGGTTTCTGAGTGCTGCTTATTGTGTGCTGATTTCTGAGTACCCTTTATTGTCTGCTGGTAGCTGAATACTTTTCATTTCGGGCTGTTTTCCGAGTGCTGATTGTTTCTGAGTACAGTTCATAGTGTTCTGGTTTCTGAGTTGTGTTTATTGTCCTGCTTTCTGAGTACTGTTAATTGTGTACTGGTTTCTGAATACTGTTCATTGTCTTTTGCTTTCTGAATACTGTTCATTGTGTTGGTTTCTGATTACTGTTTATTGTGTGCTGGTTTTTGAGTACTGTTTTATGTGCTTGTTTCTGAGTGCTGATTATTGTGTGCTAAGTCTCATGCAGCTTATTGTGTGTTGGTTTGAAAGTGCTGTTCATTATGTGCTGAATTCTGAGTACTGTTCATTGTGTGCTGGTTTCTGAGTACTGTTTATTGTGTGCTTTTTTTTTAGTACTGTTCATTGTGAGCTGGTTTCTGAGTATTGTTTATTGTGTGCTGGTTTCTGAGAAGTATTTATTGTGTGCTGGTTTTTGAGTACTGTTCATTGTAAGCTGGTTTCTGAATACTGTTCATTTTATGCTGGTTTCTGAGTGCTGCTTATTGTATGATTGTTTCTGAGTACAGTTCATAGTGTTCTGGTTTCTGAGTTGTGTTTATTGTGTCCTGCTTTCTGAGTACTGTTTATTGTGTACTGGTTTCTGAATACTGTTCAATGTGTGGTGGTTTTTGAGTACTGTTCAATGTGAGCTGGTTTCTGAGTATTGTTTATTGTGTGCTGGTTTTTGAGTACTGTTCATTGTGTGCTGGTTTCTGAGTAATGTTTATTGTGTGCTGGTTTTTGAGTACTGTTCTTTGTGTGCTGGTTTCTGAGATCTGTTTTATGTGCTTGTTTCTGAGTGCTGATTATTGTGTGCTAGGTCTCATGCAGCTTATTGTGTGTTGGTTTGAAAGTGCTGTTCATTATGTGCTGAATTCTGAGTACTGTTCATTGTGTGCTGGTTTCTGAGTACTGTTTATTGTGTGCTTTTTTTTGAGTACTGTTCATTGTGAGCTGGTTTCTGAGTATTGTTCATTGTGTGCTGGTTTCTGAGAACTGTTTATTGTGTGCTGGTTTTTGAGTACTGTTCATTGTAAGCTGGTTTCTGAATACTGTTCATTTTATGCTGGTTTCTGAGTGCTGCTTATTGTATGATTGTTTCTGAGTACAGTTCATAGTGTTCTGGTTTCTGAGTTGTGTTTATTGTGTCCTGCTTTCTGAGTACTGTTTATTGTGTACTGGTTTCTGAATACTGTTCAATGTGTGGTGGTTTTTGAGTACTGTTCAATGTGAGCTGGTTTCTGAGTATTGTTTATTGTGTGCTGGTTTTTGAGTACTGTTCATTGTGTGCTGGTTTCTGAGTAATGTTTATTGTGTGCTGGTTTTTGAGTACTGTTCTTTGTGTGCTGGTTTCTGAGTTCTGTTTTGTGTGCTGGTTTCTGAGTGCTGATTATTGTGTGCTTGGTCTCATGCGGCTTATTGTGTGTTGGTTTCAGAGTTCTGTTTATTATGTGCTGAATTCTGAGAACTGTCCAATGTGTGCTGGTTTCTGAGTATTGTTTATTGTGTGCTGGTTTTTGAGTACTGTTCATTGTGACCTGGTTTCTGAGTACCGTTCATTATGTGTTGGTTTCCGTTTCTTATTGAGTACTCTTTATCGCTGCTGGTAGCTGAATATTCTTCACTGTGTTCTGGTTTTTGAGTACTGTTGATTGTGTGCTGTTTTCAGAGTACTGTTTATTGTGTCTTGATTTCTGAGTGCTGCTTATTCTGTGCTTGCTTTTGATTACTATTTATTGTTTGCTGGTTTCTGAGTACTGTATTTTGTGTGCTGGTTTCTGAATACTGTTCGTTGTGTGCTGGTTTCTGAGTAACATTAATTATGTGCTGGTTTTTTCTTATTGAGAGCTGGTTTTAGAGTACTCTTTATCGCTACTGGTAGCTGAATACTGTTCATAGTCTGCATGTTAGTGAGTGTTGTTTATTGTGTGCTGTTTTCTGATTATTGTTCATTGTGAGCTGGTTTCTGAATACTGTTCATTTTATGCTGGTTTGTGAGTGCTGCTTATTGTGTGCTGATTTGTGAGTACTCTTTATTGTCTGCTGGTAACTGAATACTTTTCATTGTGATATGGTTTCTGAGTACTGTTTATTGTGTGCTGGTTTTTGAGTACTGTTCATTGTGAGCTGGTTTCTGAATACTGTTCATTTTATGCTGGTTTGTGAGTGCTGCTTATTGTGTGCTGATTTGTGAGTACTCTTTATTGTCTGCTGGTAACTGAATACTTTTCATGGTGTGCTGGTTTCTGAGCGCTGTTTATTGTGTGATAGTTTCAGAGTGTTGCTTATTATAATCATTTCTCAGTACTATTTCTTTGTGTTCTAGTTTCTGAGTAATATTCATTGTGTGTTGGTTTCTGAGTACCGTTCATTATGTGCTGGTTTCTGAGTGCTGTTTATTGTGTACTGGTTAATGAGTACTCTTCATTGTCTGCTGGTAGCTGAATACTGTTCATTTTGTTCTTGTTTTCAAGTGCTGCTTATTGTTTGCTGGTTTCCGAGTACTGTTTATTGTGTGCTGATTTCTGAGTACTGTTTATTATGTGTTGGTTTCTGAGTACTGTTCATTTTATGCTGGTTTCTGAGTGCTGCTTATTGTGTGCTGATTTCTGAGTACCCTTTATTGTCTGCCGGTAGCTGAATACTTTTCATTTCGGGCTGCTTTCCGAGTGCTGCTTATTGTGTGATTGTTTCTGAGTACAGTTCATAGTGTTCTGGTTTCTGAGTTGTGTTTATTGTGTCCTGCTTTTTGAGTACTGTTTATTGTGTACTCGATTGAGCTGATATTCTCAACATCGGTAGATAATATGTATATCTATATATTGATGTAATAAAAAATGTCAACACTCATGCGCATGCGCGAGCATCGTCTTTCAAACCTTAATTTTTTAAAGGACGATAACGTTTTTATTTTATATCAAATTCTTTAGATCTTGAGGTTCTAAGTGTGTCTTGATATTCCATAGAAATTGCTCTTGTTAAAGCTACTGATCAGCACGTGCATCCAAGTGTGCTGAATTCTGATTGGACGATTTTAAAAACACTATAATTTTCTTATATTTGATGGAAACGTTATGAAATTCATACTGTGGGTATATGATACACAGGCCTGTTGAATGATATCAACAAAAGTGCAGAATCATACTCGCGTGCGCGTGTGTGCACGTGCATTACTTTTTTTTCCATTTCTTGGCACTGAAATGACCATATTAGACGTACTGCGTGTAATTAAAGGCTAAGATAAAATGATTTTTTGCTATAGGTTTACAATGACATCACTTTTTAGTTGGGGGAGGTTTGGGGAACATATGTAACGGTCCCCGTTACAATTAGAACTAGTTATAATAACTATAATAAAACGAAGTTTGAGAACATATTGGTTTTATTCTGTTTCTTATTAAGGTCTTACGTTTCCGACGGAAGACCTTCTTGTTATTCTGTTGTTTCTTTTCCTTTTTTTTTATTATTATGGTCTTCCGTCTTCAGCGGAAGAACCTTCTATTATTCTATTGTTAATTTTTCACTTTTCTTTTTATTATTTTTATTCTTTTCTTTTTTCCCCTTACCGATTTTGTGCAGAGCATTTCTCAGAGATGGCTCAATTGATTTTCTTTAAATTTTCTGGGGTGATGCGTTTTCACCTGAAGTTTATATGTCCATTTCAATTTTTGAAAATTCACTTCCGGTTGCAAGTTACGTCCGATTTACCGTTTTTAAAATGACATTTTGTCCAGACGTTTTTTTATAAATAGTTAAAAACTTTCAGGGATGATAGATGGTGATCTGTAGCTTTGTAATAAGGTTTATCAATGCGATCCGTCACTTCCGGTCGTCACCGGAAGTGAAGAAAAGAAACATCAAATTTGAAATTTATGTTTTTGAAACAAATCTTACATAGATTAATAAAGTCTCTTTAGGCGTTTCGGAATATGTTAGACTTACCGGAAGTTTAACCAGCAACTTCCGGTTTTTAGAGAAAAACTTTGAAAAATTGGTTTTTGTTTGTCTTCGTATATCTCGCTTATTGATCAAGTTTTTAATACGATATTTACAGATATTATTGACATTATCCATATCTATGGTACCCTTTCATATTATTTCAAAAATTTTACTTCCGGTCGCAAATTACGGCCGAATTTCCGTTTTGCAAATGACATTTTGTCCGGGCGTTTTGTCATAAACAGTTAAAAATTGAGTCTTGAAACTTTCAGGGATGATAGATGTTGACTTGGAGCTCTGTAATAAGGTTTATTATTGCGATCCGTCACTTCCGGCCGTCACCGGAAGTGAAGAAAAGAAACGTCAAATTTCAAAATTTTACTTTTGAAACAAAACTTGCATAGGTCTGTTTTGGCGTTTCAGAAAATGTTAGACTCGCCGGAAGTTTAACCAACAATTTCCGGTTTTTAGAGAAAAACATCGAAAAATTGATCTCTTTTTGTTCTCGTATATCTCGCCTATTGATCATCTTTTTAATACGATATTTACAGATATTATTGACATTATCCATGTCTAAGACATTTTCCAATACTATTTAAAAATTTACTTCCGGTCACGGGTTAGGGCCGAATTTCCGCTCTTCAAGTGACATTTTGTCCGGGCGTTTTCTCATAAAATATTTACGATTTAGTCTTGAAAATTTCAGGAATGATAGATATTGACGTTTAACTCTGCATTGTCATCCGTTACTTCCGGCCGTCACCGGAAGTGAACAAAAGAAACATCAAATTTCAAAGTTCTGCTTTTGAAACAAAACTTGCATTGATTAATTAGGTCTCTTTCGGAGTGTCATAAAATGTTAAACTTAACGGAAGTTTAACCAGCAACTTCCGGTTTTTAGAGAAAAACTTCGAAGAATTGGTCTTTCTTTGCTATCCTATCTCTCGCTTATCAATCAAGTGTTTGATATGATTTTCGCATATATAATTGACATTATCCATCTTTAGAGTATAATGGATTTTTGTTTTTTTTTTAAATTCACTTCTGTTCGTTAAATATCTACGATTTCCGGGTATTTTTCTACAGGCGTTTTCTCATAAATAATCAAAGATTGAGTCTTGAAACTTTCAGGAATATTAGATGGTGACTTGTAGATGTGACATACGTGTTTCATTTTTCTTGCCGTCACTTCTGTCATCCGCCGGAAGTACCATAAAAATATGTAATTTTTCATTTTTTAAAATTCTAATGCTCATTACATTATTTAAAAGAGTGTATTAATTCATACCATTTCCACCGGAAGTTGGTTGTTCGAAACCGGAAGTTGTCCAAAAACTCAGTATTTTTCATGGAAATTTTTAGTGTGGGTTCCTACGCGGTCCACTTGGAATTTTTATTCGTTTTATGGACTCATTTCTAGCACCAGTATTCCCTTCCAATTTATTTTCAAATGTTTCAAAATGGCCGCCATTGAAGAAAATGGCGGCCAAAAAACAAGTCCGTCAGATTTCAACCAAATTTAGTTTCTAGGGCTTTTGGAGGATCCTGAGTGCATATCTGGCATCAAAAAGAATTTTTGACATGGGGAGGTGTTCGGAGACATCCCTACACAGTTAAAGCTCATTATTATGTCTCCGAACACAAAGTGTCGGAGACATATTGTTTTTGCTCCGTTTCTTATTAAGGTCTTCCGTCTCCTGCGGAAGACCTTACTATTATTGTTCGCGTTCTTCTTCTTCATTATTATTATTATTATTTTCCTTGGTAGTACACGCGTTTTTCTCAGCCATTTCTCGATGGATTTTCACGAAATTTTCAGGAAAGATGTCTTTTGGTGACGAGACTTTGCCTGCAAGATTTCGTGCTTGACGTCACTTCCGGTCAGGAGTTATCTCTCTTTTAGTGACTTTTTAAAGGGCCTTTTTGTCCACACATCTCCTCCGTTAGTTTTGAAGCTAGAGTCTTGAAATTTCTACACAAGATAGAGTAAACATTTTAGAAGATTTGTGGGGGATTCGATTTTACCGGAGGCGATTTGCCTAAAAGCTCGCCTGGACCTGAAAAAATGGATGCCAAAATTTTTCGCCGATTTCGGTGATTTTTGACCTTTGATCTCCAATATCTTTTTTTTTTGCAAATATTTTGTTAAGACATGTAGAACAAAAGTTCTGCACATTTACGAGATCTTTTCGAAAATATCAAGATTTAGGGGCTACCCCTTAAATTAGGGATCTAGAAGGGCTCAAAGTCTAGATCAAATATCTCAAAAATCGTTAATATTTTGGTATCAGTCAAAGAACAAAAAATGTTCATCTCAACAATCCAAATCTATTCATATAAAAATTGAGGTCATATGTTACGTAATAAGGGATTTTAAGGGCCAAAACCATAAATTTTTTACCCCTTGTATCTCGAAAACGACAAATATTTTGAAAAGCAATAAAGAACAAAAGTTGTTCAAAATGATGATCTGAACAATATGCATATTTCGTTTTTACCCTATGTGGCCCCGTTAGGGAGCTACAGTTTGGCCCCTAAAAATTACTTCTAGAAATAACTCGAGAACGGTAAAGAATTTCTAAATACTTGTTGAACAAAAAATGTTTGAAATGTCATGACCTTTCTTACGATATCAAGCAAAAGGGGCTGACTCTTTAAATTAGGGGCCCAGAAGGGTCCAAAGGTTTATGAGAATATCTCAGAAACTATTAATATTTTGTAATAAGTCATTGAAGCGGAAATGTTCATCTAAACGAGCTTGTTCTTATCAAATCAAAAAGTAGGTCATATGTTACGTAATAAGGGATTTTAAGGGCCAAAATCCTAAATAATTGACGCCTCATATCTTGAAAACGACAAATATTTTGAAAAGCATTATTGAACAAAAGTTGTTCAGAATGATAATCTAAACAATATGTACATTTCGTTTTTTCCCTATGTGGCCCCGTTAGGGAGCTACAGTTTGGCCCCTAAATATTTCTTGTAGAGATAACTCGAGAACGGTAAAGAATTTCTAAATACTTGTTGAGCAAAAAATGTTTAAAATGACAAGGCCTTTCTTACGATATCAAGCAAAACGGGCTGGCCCTTTAAATTAGGGGTTCAGAAGGGTCCAAATGTTTTTGAGAATATCTCAGAAACTATTAATATTTTATAATAAGTTGTAGAAGCGGAAATGTTCATCTCAACGAGCTTGATCTTATCAAATCAAAAAGTAGGTCATATGTTACGTCATTAGAGATTTTAAGGGCCAAAATCGTAAATATTTGACGCCTCATATCTTTAAAACGACATATTTTTTGAAAAGCATTATTGAACAAAAGTTGTTCAATGTGTCATAACCTATCGATCAATATCCAAAAATGGGTC